>NC_143022.1:74644284-74724284 GCF_057628025.1 Oncorhynchus mykiss
TGCCAAAGCACCGCCCCCACACCAGTTGATCGTTTGTTAATAGTAAAACATATTTAACAGTAGTTTCCACATCCACCAAACATTTCATATTGCTGCAATAACGTCTGTATAAAAACTGAGAGAAAAGTTTACACTTTTTAAAATTACGAACACATCTGTAAAATGTAAAACTAAGCTTGTCTGTATGAACTGTAAATGCTTCATTCAACAAACCCTCTATCAAATTCCTTTTTTTCCAAAATGAGCTAATAATTTAAATGAATGCAATATTTGTTACAATGCGTAACCAGGGAGGATACGGTTCACCAGAATCCGTAGGCTCTATTTTCGTTTTCAAGCTCCACCAAATTCCCATCATAATTATGTCAATATCGAGGCAAACGCAAACACACTTCCATTTGCGACAAAATGTAATATGTGTAATGCGGATAAAAATGAGATCCCCGTCCTCCTCTCCCTGCTCCACCCACCCCACCATCACCCCTCCTTTCTCCCAATAAAAGTTTTGGCAGGCCTGAGCTGTTGTAATTGGCAGACGGTTGCCGTGCCGATAGACTCCCCCGTCCTGTGGGTCAAGAGTAATTTACTGAACAGCTAAACGCCCTAGCTGTTTTTTCTTCCCGGCGTCCATATTGGAATTCCCATCCAGGCTGTATTACAAGGCAAGATGATGGCTTAATCCCCTGTTAATTAGAATAACATCTCCGGCAGCTGAGGCTGAGGGGCCGCTAATGCAGAGTTTCGGAGCTCCCTCCGGAGAGCCTGCCTGGCTGACTTGCTGAGGCCCAGAGAGGAGGGCTTGGCGCGGGCACAGAGAGCTGGAAAGAGAGGGGGGCCTTGGATGTGCTCTGGACGAGGCGTGAAAGGCTGTTTAATCCGCTGTTGATGACTCTTGTGGGCTGATGGGGCTGCCTAGTGTTGGCACGTCCGGCCAATCCACCATGATCTGGGTCAAAGCAAGACTGAAGGACGATTTAGTGTGTCTTCAAAGGTGTTTAAATGGTGTACTAGCACACCTGTGATAAGGGTGTTGCAAAGTAATGTTGCAGATACTCCTTTGGTTGGAATCATAGTATGAAGCTGAAGAGCTTTGTGCGTAACAGTTAGGCTTGCCATGAAAATTGTGTGTGTGTGTGTGTGTGTGTGTGAGAGAGAGAGAGAGAGAGAGAGAGAGAGAGAGAGAGTGAGTGAGTGAGTGAGTGAGTTAGTGCATGCTGAGTTTGTGCACACGTGCATGTGTGTCCATGGCTTTCTGATGAAATTCCATCATGTAGTGCCCCATAGCGTATGTCATGAGTGACAAATCAAAAAGCTGAGACAGTGTTGTCCTAATGATTCTCCAACATCCTGTGCAATTATTACTAAAATAGGAGCTGCAATCAAACTGTGTCAACGGTTCCTCCAAACACCATGATACACCAGGAGTCATTTTATGACAGTGACGGTCCACTGTTGGTCCCTTCCAGGAGCGGAGAATAGGAAGAATAAGAGCCATCATTCATGTCTCTCCCTCGTTACTGTACTTACAGTGGGTACTCAGACAGTCATTAGAGGGAAGTAGTCTGGATAAATCGGAGCTAGCCCTCTTTTCTGTTTCTTCCTCTACCCAGCCTCCTGGAAAGGCACAAACAGCAGGGGATTATCCCCCAGGCCCCTGCTGCTACTCTACCTGTGTGTCTGAGAGAGAGAGACAGAGACAAAGGGAGAGAGGGAAAGAGCGAGAGAGACAGAGAGACAGAGAGAGACAGAGAGGATGAGAGCGACAAAGAGAGAGAGAGAGACAAAGAGAAAGAGAGGGAAAGACAGAGAGTAAGAGGGACGAGAGAGAAAAAGAGAGACAAGGAGAAAGACAGACAAAGAGAGAGAGATACAAAGTGACAGAGAGAAAGAGAGAGAGGGAGAAAGTGACGAAGAGAGCGAGAGAGAGATACTCATGTGACACACTTAAAAACATGGTTCACTCACATGTTGTATTGTGTGTATTGTTGTGAAATTGTTAGATATTACTTTTTAGATATTACTGCACTGTTGGAGCTAGAACCACAAGCATTTCGCTACACCCGCAATAACATTAGCTAAACACATGTATGTGATAATTTTTGTGTATGTGATTTACATGGTTCCCAGCACTGTCTGAGCAAGATTCTCTGAAATAATGAAAATGACTCATTGTTTTATGTTACACAAGGGGAAAAAGGGAGGTTCCCATGAATATGTTTTAGTCTGTCTTTGGCTTCATTGTCCCGTCTCAGCTACCTGAACACAAAATCATCTTTTCATCACATGGTTGTGTTTCACGTCAGTATGCATCCAATCAATTAGATCTGACCAAAATAAGCTTGCCTAAGCAATCACCAAGATAGCTAGTATTGCCTTATATTTCTCCATCATCTTTCACATCTGTACTTGGTTGAGTCAAAACTACAGCCCACTGATGATACTACAGCTCGAAATAGGGACAGAATATAATGATATTCAGTTGAAGTATATGACGAGGTTAATGCTAGATTATTTGCCTCAAATTACATTGACAGTGACTTCGGAAAGTATTCAGACCGCTTGACGTTTTCTACATTTTGTTAAGTTACAGCCTTATTCTAAAATTGATTACTTTTTTTTTTTTTTATCATCAGCAATCTACACACAATACTCCATAATGACAATGTGAAAATGTGTTTATGTATTAAAAATAAAACAGAAATACCTTATTTACATAAGTATTCAGACCCTTTGCCATGAGACTCAACATTGAGCCCAGGTGTATCCTGTTTCCATGAATCATCCTTCAGATGTTTCTACAACTTGATTGGAGTCCGCCTGTGGTAAATTCAATTGATTGGACATGATTTGGAAAGGCACACACATAAGGTCCCACAGTTGACAGTGCATGTCAAAAAAAAAAAAAAACATGAGCACAATGGAATTGTCCATAGAGCTCCGAGACAGGATTGTGTCGAGGCACCAAAAAATGTCTCATTGAAGGTCCCCAAGAACACAGTGGCCTCCATAATTCTTATTTGGAAGATGTTTAGAACCACCAAGACTCTTCCTAGTGCTGGCTGCCCGGCCAAACTGAGCAATCGGGGGAGAATTGCCTTGGTCAGGGAGGTGACCAAGAACCCCATGGTCACTCTGACAGAGCTCTAGAGTTCCTCTGTGGAGATGGGAGAACCTTCCAGAAGGACAACCATCTCTGCAACATTCCCCCAATCAGGCCTTTATGGTAAGGTAGCCAGACAAGATAATCTGGTCTGATGAAACCATATTGAACTCTTTGGCATGAATGCCAAGCGTCACGTCTGGAGGAAACCTGGTACCAACCCTACGGTGAAGCATGTTGGTGGCAGCATCATGCTGTGGGGGATGGGAGACTAGTTAGGATCGAGGCAAAGATGAACAGAGCAAAGTACAGAGAGATCCTTGATGAAAACCTCCTCCAGAGCGCTCAGGACCTCAGACTGGGGCGAAGGTTCACTTTCCAACAGGACAACAACCCTAAGCACACAGCCAAGACAAGGCAGGAGTGGCTTCGGGACAAGTCTCTGAATGTCCTTGAGTGGCCCAGCCAGAGCCCGGACTTGAACCCGATCAAACATCTCTGGAGAGACCTGAAAATAGCTGTGCAGCAACGCTCCCCATCCAACCTGACAGAGCTTGAGAGGATCTGCAGAGAAGAATGGGACCAACTCCCCAAATACAGGTGTGCCAAGCTTGTAGCGTCATACCCAAGAATACTCAAGGCTGTAATCGTTGCCAAAGGTGCTTCAACAAAGTACAGAGTAAAGGGTCTGAGTACTTATGGAAATGTTATATTTCAGTTGTTTATGTTTAATAAATTAGCAAACATTTCCAAATACCTGTTTTTGCTTTGTCATTATGGGGTATTGTGTGTAGAACAATTTAATACATTTTAGAATAATGCTGTAACGTAGCAAAATGTGGAAAATGTCAAGGGGCCTGAATACTTTCCGAATGCACTGTATATATAAGCTACCTCTTAAATGACCATGCCATGAAAGTACTGTGGGAGCATGCAAATTCAGCATGAGTTCGCATATTTATCAGTAAGTGTACGATACTGATAATGTGTGTCACGTTTGATCAAATAAAAAAAATAAGAAGAATAATGTGTTTTATTTCACGTTTTCAAGTTTGAAGTTTTAATGTTACCTGCACAAGTACAGTGGAATGCCTTTCTTGCAAACACCTTTATTTGTGCCTTTCAAGATACCCACGGATACGTACAGAGTAAAGTCGAATAAAATAGCACAAAACATGAGGGCAAATTACATTACAAAAAAGGCATGGTACCAAAAGGTAGTTGAACTGAATGGATAGAATGGATAAGGTGTTTGGTATTGTTTGGATCAATTTGAAACACATGACCCATTTGATCTGATTTTGTGGGTTGTCACAGAACACAGCACAAATCTGGTCCTTAGTTCCTAATGAGTCATGAGCCTGTCTATCATCATGAAAAAATTATAGAAAGATAGAGAGGGAGAGGAGAAGAAGACGACGAATGAGACGACGAAGATGACAAAGAAGAAGATTTGAAGTGAGTGGGAAAAGGTTATGCAAAGAGAGAGGATGAAAAAAGGTAGACAGAGAGAACATTAGAAAGAAGAATAGCAAGGAAAAGAGGGAGAAAGAGAGAGGGATAAGGAGAAATAGAGAAGGGAAGATAGAGAAATAAACAGCTGTGTGCCCCTGCGACTCACCCTGTTAAAGTGGCTTTATTAGAAGTCAGGGACTGATCACAGTGCTAAGTGACCCAGCAAGGTCAGGATGAAGGGCAGCGGCTGTAATTAGTATGCACTTTGGTACAGCAGGGTTGCACTGACATTAGTATGCTTGTCTATGGGACCGGGGCTACGCTAGGATAGGCTAGCATTAGTATGCTCCTCTATGGGGCATGGCTAGGCTAGCCTACGCTACCATTGTTCCGCCACAATCAAATTAGCCCCACTGATGAGGCCTGAGCTCTGTGACCTCGGAGACCGCATGGCTTTCTAGTGACAGAAATGACAATGGCACAAAAGAATATGTGTGCCACGCTCCTTTGGGGACAGTGGGGCTCACATACCGATTTCTGATTATAGCAGTTCTTTATTTATATATTTTCTCCTGGTGAATGTAATTGAAATGAGGTATTGGCTGCAATATGTGAAATGGATGCCCCTCTGGCTCTATGACATTGGTCATCTAAACCTCAGTGACATAACATGGAGTGGACATCGACTGTGCGTGTGTGTGTGTGTGCGTGTGTGCGTGCGTGTGCGTTTGCGTGTGTTTCTGAGTCATGTCTCAGACATTGGCAGACAGTTCAGGCTCACCCTCCCTCCCAGGTTTCCCTCTCCCTCCCCATGCGCCCCCTCCCCTTCCCCCTCGGCTATATTGTGTGATTTAGTGAGATCAGATGTGGGAGGCGATGCAGGCTGTTGTTAATGCTCCGTGGGGTCCACAATAGCACTGCGCCTCACCTCTGGGGGGAGCATGAATCAGGTGGACAAAAAAAGAGAGGAAATTAGATATGCACCATATCAATTTTACAGTCCCAGCCTCAGAGATTGAAAAAGCCTAGATGAATGTATCATATCTTCTGCTCCGTCCCCACCAAATCAACTCTAATATGTTGAGCAGCGGAACAAGACTTTATCTAAGGGAGTTCTCCAAAAGCTGTGCTGACCCCAGGATTTGATTTGGTTCAGGGTGTTTCTGTCGAGGAGCGAGACTCCAACGCTGTTATAGAAATATAATCTCAGATTGCACAATTATATTGGGGATGATTGCAGATAGAGTGTTAGTGTGCCACTGATACATGCTGAATGTTTTCACATAGGAGTGGAAAGGAGGAAGGGAACAGGTAGGTAGGCAATCTACTTTCTGGTGTATCGGATGTCTCCACAATCATGTCAAATATTGAAGCTTTCCTATAAAATTCCTCACTTTACCGAATGTAAACATCCATTGTTATATAATTAACAGATCTCTATATGGAGGGGAAGCTAGTTCCTTTGTAGGTCTTAAACGCCTGGCCATTTGTCTTACCCATTGCTCTCAATGGCTTTATTCACACAATGCATTTCAGGCAATATTTTACTGGTTGCTACACCATAAGATACCCCAACAGAGAAATAAGAGCCAAAAACAATAACCAATTTCAGATTGACTGTCCTGGTCTCTCTCTCTCCCTCTCCCTCTCTCTCTCTATCTCTCTCACTCCCCATTCCTGTCTGGCAGCCATCTTGGATAGTGATCGTCCACAGGGCCGGCTCCAGGAAGACATGCCTGAGGGGGATTTTAAATCCATGGGGGGGGGCACAACTAGTTTTGCTTTAGAGCCCTAATAAAACAATGTAGATGGTTCCTACTACTATTCAAATGTATAAAATGTATCTGTTACATTCAAGTGTATCATAGTTTAACCTTCAGTCATTTGAACCATAGGCTACATTGCTGTTGAATTTGTGACACTATGCAATCAGTGTAACCCAGCCACCACTTCTCCAGGTGTGCAATATTTCCTGTGTGGGAGAGTCTCATATACACACACATACGCACACACACACACGCACACACGCTATAGCAAGAGAGCAGGGAGGGGGCGTTTTCGTAGTATTGACATCACTTTACAGTAGCCTATCACACAAATAATGTGTTATGCAAGTGAATTATAATAGAGTGAAATACTTATTTAAATTATTTACACAGCATTGGTCCTACTACTGCGACATATTTTACATATAAAAAAATAAAAAAATGGCCTATATGGAATGCAGCCACACACAACAATTGTAATTTTGTCACAAGAAAGCATGCCATGTTGAAAAAAAGCCTCACGAAGACTGGTAGCTCAAGTTGCGCTCATTGAAACAGCACACACCACGCACCGTAACCATCGATTCAGGACCATGGACAGAAGGCTACTGCCAGTCAGATGAAAGGATAACTAACGTAAGATGTGCTGCCAATTTCAGCACCACTGGGGTGGACAGCCAGGACAACAGGAGCACTGCACCAGGCTCACCTCAGAGCACAACCAATTAGGCAACATTGGTCATTGTCCCGATACCCATCAAATAATACAAAGCTGTATATCTATCAATAGCAATTAGACCGGCAAAAGTAAGTAGCCTAATGATGTTAACAATCACAGATAAAACTGAAAGATGCATTGAAGTAAAAAGCAAAGGGCTAAACTATTCATTACATTCACCATTACAACAGCCAGGCCCATAAAGGTTGAAGCTTACCATTTAGAGGAGTTGCAGCCTCCTCCTGGAAAAATGTACTTGTCAGGTCCCTCTCAAATGCCAGCTGGACCAACTGGGCTTTTTGTTGATGTAACATACTCTGTGTTCACTGAATACATTCTTCAGGGTGGAGAACGAATTTTCGCACATTGCTGTAGATGCCCCCAAAAATGTTAATCATGTTTTAGCGCCAACAGCACAGTCGGCATTGCTGACAAAGACACCGTCCTATCTTTGAAGAACACCGAGTGGGGTCCAGTTATTGTTGAAGGCTGTGGTTGCGACTGGACTTTTCCAGAATGTACCAGCCACGATAAACTCTTCCTCCACTGGTTCAGTTTCAGTTCGATTCAACACGCCGCCAGGTGCTAGTGGCTGGGGTAACAGAGGTGCAGGTGCTTGTTGTGATGCTACCCTCGTGCTGCTAGGTGCTAGTGGCTGGGGTAACAGAGGTGCAGGTGCTTGTTGTGATGCTACCCTCGTGCTGCTAGGTGCTAGTGGCTGGGGTAACAGAGTTGCAGGTGCTTGTTGTGATGCTACCCTCGTGCTGCTAGGTGCTAGTGGCTGGGGTAACAGAGGTGCAGGTGCTTGTTGTGATGCTACCCTCGTGCTGCTAGGTGCTAGTGGCTGGGGTAACAGAGGTGCAGGTGCTTGTTGTGATGCTACCCTCGTGCTGCTAGGTGCTAGTGGCTGGGGTAACAGAGGTGCAGGTGCTTGTTGTGATGCTACCCTCGTGCTGCTAGGTGCTAGTGGCTGGGGTAACAGAGGTGCAGGTGCTTGTTGTGATGCTACCCTCGTGCTGCTAGGTGCTAGTGGCTGGGGTAACAGAGGTGCAGGAGCTTGTTGTGATGCTACCCTCGTGCTGCTAGGTGCTAGTGGCTGGGGTAACAGAGGTGCAGGAGCTTGTTGTGATGCTACCCTCGTGCTGCTAGGTGCTAGTGGCTGGGGTAACAGAGGTGCAGGTGCTTGTTGTGATGCTACCCTCGTGCTGCTAGGTGCTAGTGGCTGGGGTAACAGAGGTGCAGGTGCTTGTTGTGATGCTACCCTCGTGCTGCTAGGTGCTAGTGCTAATTAGTGCTAATGCTACTGTAGGCTCCTCAACCTCGGTGGTCGGGCCTGCTGCAGACTGGTCGGTGAGCTTGGCAACGCTCTCCACATAGGTGGTCGTCCGTTGTTTTGCTGTTGGCAGTGCCCAGCCATTTCCGTATATATATGCTGATCAAAGTGTAACCAACTAGCTATAACTATTCAGCGCGCTGCTACCAAAACCTAACAAAGCAAGTAGCTATTGGCTGTAGCTGTCTGCAAAAAGGAACATGTTTTCCCCTCTCCGTAAGAAACTAAATCCTGCCCTGGGATCCAATGAGCTTCCCAAACAAGGTAATGAAGGCGGTACCTTATGACATTGTATACCTAAGTTACCAATCAGAATGCATTTGTGGATTTTAACTACGAAATATTTGATTATTACGTTCCCACTCCCCCACCCCCCTCCTCAGATCATAAGTGCACACCCAGCGTATTGCCTCTGTCCCAGTCTGCTCTACTGGCAGGCCCAATGGCGCAACATTGACAAAACCGGACAGGGTAATTCATATACCATTTGTTATGCTTATGACGAAACAAAACTGTTTGGGGGGGGCATGAATTCTATCAGGGGGTCCATTCCCGGCTTTGCCACCCCATAGAGCAGGCCCTGATTGTCCACCCTCTGCATGGTTCTGGTTAGCTCCAAACTCTTTGAAATCTGACAGAATACATAAATATCTGGGGGCATCATATAGTTAGAGTCAGTTAAAGAGGATACAGCCAGGATCAAGTTTCTCTCCTGATGAAAATCAATGCAATGGGTCTGGTTGGAAAATGATTCAACATGTCAGCTATAAAGAGATGGGCCATTATGTCATTAGAGCTAATTTGATCTTTTCTGCTTGTATCCCTATTGTAAGTCATTCATTCTGGAAGATGGGCATGTAAATGATTCATATCTGTCCATTGTCATCATTTTCAATGTGGTTCAGACTAAACAGCAGGAGACTTCAAATTAGCATTTTGTTTTTAAGCGTAAGCACAATGACTACTAGAACTAACACTACCACTGCCTCTGCTACTATGGTATTCTACGATAACTGCTGTAATGCTAATATTTATACTATCACTGAATTTGTACTACTACTATTACTACTACTACTATTAGAATCAGTGGCAGTAACTCTTCTAGTACAGCTGCACTCACAGTGATACACATACTATTATACAAAACTACTGTAAACAATACATTATTTGATGAATATTTGAATAATACAAAACCTTTGAAAGGTGTGAATAATTTGCCTTGATATCACCCGTGTATTATATTATGTCCTTGGCATCAGGCACATGTTTACAATTTAAACTTCTGAGATTTAGATGGAGCTGTTTTCATTTCAGTGAGTGGACATCTGAGATGAGTCCTTGTCTCACACACACACACACACACACACATACGCACACACACACACACACACACACACACACACACACACACACACATAAATATATACTGAGAGAGAAAATAAAACGGTTGATTTTCATTTGGTGTTGCAAGGCATTAGCCGTGATGTCTTAACACTTGTAAATGAACCCTCCTCCCCTCCTAATCTGTCACTTTAATGCACTATAGATTTTATTTCAGCCTCTGTAGTATCACATTCTCAATAATAATCATCAACCGCCTCTGTTGTTCCCTCCTGCAGAAATTAAATGTCGCCGCTGAGTGCACAACTAATAAAAGATGTTGCCGGAGGAAATAAAAAAATAAATATGATGAATCATAAGGGCTGGGATTTGTATTCAGATGCGAGAGACAATTACACAAAGAGTTTGAATTTATCAGCCGCTGCACCTCTCAACAGCTCAATAATGGACCACCGCCGCCGGCCGGCCAGCGTGACTGACACACACACACACACACACACACACACCAGTCTGTATTCAGGAGGGAACTGGTGGTCTGGGTACACACAAACTGGTGGTGTGGTCCTTTCTTTATCTGCCAAAGTACACTACACGACCAAAAGTATGTGGACACCTGCTCGTTGAACATCTCATTCCTAAATCATGGGCATTAATATGGAATTTGTCCCCGCCTTTGCTGCTATAACAGCTTCCACTCTTCTGGGAAGGCTTTCCACTAGATGCTGGATCATTGCTGCAGGGACTTGATTCCATTCAGCCACAAGAGCATTAGTGAGGACGGGCACTGATATTGGGTGATTAGGCCTGGCTTGCAGTTGGCGTTCTAATTCATCCCAAAGGTGTTCAGTGAGGTTGAGGTCAGGGCTCTGTGCAGGCCAGTTGTAACGAATCTCTTCGTCGTCTGAGGAGGAGTAGGAAATATCGGACCAAAATGCAGCGTGGTAAGTGTTCCTCATAATTTATTTGACTGAACACACAAAACAAAATAACAAAGTGAAATGGAAGAAACGAAACAGTTCTGTCAGGTGACATACACTAAACAGAAAACAACTACCCACAAATCATAGTGGGAACACAGGCTACCTATGTATGGTTCTCAATCAGAGACAACGATTGACAGCTGCCTCTGATTGGGAACCATACCAGGCCAAAAGCAGAAATACAAAACCTAGAACAAAAACATAGAATGCCCACCCCAACTCACGCCCTGACCAAACTAAAACAGAGACATAAAAAAGGAACTAAGGTCAGGACGTGACACCAGTCAAGTTTTTCCATACTGACCTCAACAAACCATTCCTGTATGGACCTCGCTTTGTGCACGGGGGCATTATCATGCTGAAACAGGAAAGGGCCTTCTCCAAATTGTTGCCACAAAGTTGGAAGCACAGAATTGTATAGAATGTCATTGTGTGCTGTAGCGTTAAGATTTCCCTTCACTGGAACTAAGGGGCCTAGCCCGAACCATGAAAACAGCCCCAGACCATTATTCCTCCTCCACCAAACATTACAGTTGGCGCTATGCATTGAAGCAGGTAGCATTCTCCTGGCGTTAGCCAAACTCAGATTTGCCAGATGGTGAAGCGTGATTCATCACTCCAGAGAACGTGTTTCCACTGCTCCAGAGTCCAATGGCAGCAAGCTTTATACCACTCCTGCCGAAGCTTGGTATTGCGCAAGGTGATCTTAGGCTTGTGTGCGGCTGCTCGGCCATGGAAACCCAGTTAATGATGCTCCCGACGAACAGTTATTGTGCTGATGTTGATTCCAGAGGCAGGTTTAGAACTCCGTAGTGAGTGTTGCAACCGAGCACAGACGATTTTTACATGCTAAGCACCTCAGGACTCGGCAGTCCCGTTCTCTGAGCTTGTGTGGCCTACCACTTTGTGTCTCAGCCGTTGTTGCTAGTAGACGTTTCCACTTCACAATAACAGCTCTAGAAGGGCAGAAATATGACAAACTGACTTGTTGGAAAGGTGGCATCCTGTGACGGTGCCACAATGAAAGTCACTGAGCTCTTATGTAAGACCATTATACTGTCAATGTTTGTGTATTGCGCAAGGTGATCTTAGGCTTGTGTGCGGCTGCTCGGCCATGGAAACCCAGTTAATGATGCTCCCGACGAACAGTTATTGTGCTGATGTTGATTCCAGAGGCAGGTTTAGAACGCCGTAGTGAGTGTTGCAACCGAGCACAGACGATTTTTACATGCTAAGCACCTCAGGACTCGGCAGTCCCGTTCTCTGAGCTTGTGTGGCCTACCACTTTGTGTCTCAGCCGTTGTTGCTAGTAGACGTTTCCACTTCACAATAACAGCTCTAGAAGGGCAGAAATATGACAAACTGACTTTTGTTGGAAAGGTGGCATCCTGTGACGGTGCCACAATGAAAGTCACTGAGCTCTTATGTAAGACCATTATACTGTCAATGTTTGTGTATTGCGCAAGGTGATCTTAGGCTTGTGTGCGGCTGCTCGGCCATGGAAACCCAGTTAATGATGCTCCCGACGAACAGTTATTGTGCTGATGTTGATTCCAGAGGCAGGTTTAGAACGCCGTAGTGAGTGTTGCAACCGAGCACAGACGATTTTTACATGCTAAGCACCTCAGGACTCGGCAGTCCCGTTCTCTGAGCTTGTGTGGCCTACCACTTTGTGTCTCAGCCGTTGTTGCTAGTAGACGTTTCCACTTCACAATAACAGCTCTAGAAGGGCAGAAATATGACAAACTGACTTTTGTTGGAAAGGTGGCATCCTGTGACGGTGCCACAATGAAAGTCACTGAGCTCTTATGTAAGACCATTATACTGTCAATGTTTGTGTATTGAGATTGTGCTTGATTTAGTACACCTATCAGCAACGTTGTGGCTGAAATAGCAATATCCACTAGTTTGAAGGGATGTTGACATACTTTTGTATATGTAGTGTATGTCTTAACAGATGATATAGTCGTGACACTGAGGAGTAGGTATTGTTGATTAGCGCAGCCACTGTGTGTGTGATATTCTCTATTCAACAATCTGAGACTAGTGCCAGGATTCAATTCAAAGCGCAGCACTATGTACAGCCGACAATGTTTCTATTAAATGCAGTTTCCCAGACATTCACAGACATCGCATTAACGGTAAACGCCGTGGACTTCGGCTCAATCGTAATTTACCTTTAACTGTCAAGCGCGCTGTAACCGTGGATCGGGTTGAATCCTGCCCCAAATCCTCCATTAGCTAAAACTCAGAGCTTCATGTAAGATGGGTTGAGACTTGCACAATAAATAAATAAATTGTGACTTGACTTGACAGAAGTAATGTTGTTTTTTCATGGTGGCTGTGACCTGTGGATTGTGACCTCTGGAACCCTTCCTGTAGTGGCAGTGTGTTGTGATCAATGGTTGGAAAGAAGAGTTGTTAACGTAAGAATGTCACAGCATTCGATCAACTGGACTGGACTCTCTATATTCAGAATGTGTGCGTGTGCGTGTGTGTGTGTGTGTGTGCATGTGTGTGAATGTAAGAGAGTGTTTTACCGTGCATATGTTGGTGTCCGAAAGGGGAAGGGAAAGAAAGGGTCACAGAGAGAGAAAGATGGAGGGGGGAGCAGTCTGATCAGTGTGGTTTGACTGGACCCACTCTCCACTCAGCAAAGACAATCCACACCAAAATGCCTGACAAATGTGTCCCTGGAAACCTCACACCTAACCCCCTTGTCATCCTTTTCTCCCCCTCTCCTCTCCTCTGCTGGCTAGCTGACAGTTGGAGCCAGGCAGGGTCACCTCCCCTCACCTCCCAGGGGTGTGTGGGTACAGCTCCGGAGCTTCAGAGCCCATGCCCAAGCGGTTCCTGACTTGCCCAGCGAGGAGGAGTGAAGTATGGGGAGATCCGGGCCGCTCTGCTGGGAGTGGGGCCGCTGGCCTGGAGGTACCCCCGGCCTACTCACTTTAGGCCATGCGAGACGCAGTCTGCCAGGCCCGCCATGACCCCCTCAAAGTGGCGGGTGCACGAGGAGCCGAGCGGTCACTGATGCCGTTGAGCCCTGTATTTCTCACACTCAGTCCTCTCTCTTTAAGCCTCTATTTCTCTGCTCCGCTTCCTTTGGTTTGGACTGTATTTCCCTCTCCGTGATGTCATGATAAACTAATATGCTTTGAATTCTAACAAAATGAACCAGTGCTTTGATACACCCTGCATTGTAAAATACCCCGAAGTTATGATTTCTAGAGGAATAATATCTGAGTAGTAAACTGGACTGAGTAACACACTGGAGAGTCGTACAAAGAGGCGGACTCATAGAGGTTATCGTAGTGTTGTGATGCTGTGTGTGTCTGCTGGTACAGTGTGTCCCGCTCAGAATCATAGTCTATTACCCTGAGAGAGAATCATCCTCTCATATCTGCTGATGGCTCTTTTTTAACAATGGTCCATCAGCTGCAGCATCAAAGGTCCTTGGCTGGGCTGGAATGAAATAGCTGCATCTTGGGACCACATTAGTGAGTGTGTGCATGATCTCTCTCTGCTTTGAAGTTCCCTGTCTCTCTCCCTCGCTGACCCATTAGAGTACGGGAGAGGTGAACGTGGGGTGACCACACATAGAATGCATAACCCCAAACCCCTGTTTTTCATATGCTGGGCGTCAGAGTAGGGGTTGATTGCATTTCAATTACATCAAATGCAAGAGACAGCAACAACAAGAACAACTACCATTAAGACCCACATGAAAGCAACACTCAGTGCTTGTGATGTAGCAGTGTAGAACACATTTTTACCTTTGATCGTTTCAATTGTCATCTTAAGGTTGCACTATGAAGAAATCGCTCCGCCATTTCCTGGTTGTTAAAACTCTTAATAGTTTTCCTAATTTCAGTTTGTGATAAAACAAGCTAGTATAGTGTAGAGAATAATGGTACCATCTAAACCACTGTGAAATATATTTTCCATAACACAAAATATTGTATTTTCAGCTGTTTGAAGCTGGTGTACAAAACCCAAAGTAAAATACGCAAAAACAAAACTTAAGAACAGGAAGCATAGAAAGAGCGCACATATATCAGATCTACCGCTTTTTAGACTTGCTTTCTATGTGAATTTGGTCAGGTTGCCTTAAAAGTGACATATTGCCACTTATATTTACATTTGAATTCAAATTCAATAACAACTCATTCAAATGAGGAGCACATTTCAAGAAACCCCCCCCCCCCCACCCCAAATGAATCTCTCAAAACCACCTTTCATCTAATATCTGTCACAGATATACACACTAATTAAAGTAAGGTTCCTTTGAATGTTGAATGTAAAACCATCGCTCATATCATGACAGGATCTCTTTTAAATGTTCTTAAACATAACCTTCTGACGTACTGTAAATCATACATTGCTTTATTAGCCTCAAATCAGACTTTTTGGAGGTGTCTAAGGAATCCACTTCTTGTCAAAAAAGTGTGAAAAAGACAACTGAGCAAAACTATGTTTTGTTAAAAACCCTGAACAGGTCAGAAGAACTCTGAACCACATCATCACCAATCACAATTGAACCTTTTCTACATGGACAATCCTCCACCCAGGAACCTCCTAACCGTGTGTTAGTGCGGAACTGGTAGTGTAAGTGGACATTGAGTTGGTTCGGGGTCATATACTCTCATTACCACTAGTCTCCTTTTCTTGTTTGCGGTGTGTGTGTCTGTTCTGTATCCATGTCTCCTGCTGGCCATTATCAGTCATCTTACCGGGACTCTGGGAAACTTGCATCCATAATGGAAACCAGCACCTCTATCGGAGACCACCACATGGTGGCGCTCTTTCTCATGGCGCACAAATTATGTCATCTGTCTGTCTGTCTGTCTGTCTGTCTGTCTCTCGCTTTCTCTCTGCCTCTGTCTCTCTCTCGCTCTTCTCTCTCTTGCCTTGTCGCTATCCCCCCCACATACTGTTTCAGGCGGGCGAGTGTCTGTGTTTGGTGTCAGATAATGTGCACTGTGGAGTCCGAGGGAAGAGTGATTAAAGCCAAGCCACAGCTAATTATGTCAAACTCTGCAGTTGTCCTAAGCCCTCTCTAGTTGAAAGAGATTTCTCCCCAATGAAAAATAAGGAAGAAGGGGATGGGAGCCCAGAGAAAGGAGAGGCAAAGGGTTTGAAGTGGTTCTTTGCATTAGTGATGTGCCCTCCATGACCCCCCAATTTAGGGAGAAGTGGCATCTACTTTCAGCCATGTTGGAGCCATTCTTCAGCGTGGCGAGGGTTTGAAACGTGGGGGCAAGTGGGCGTTTCGTTTTCTTCACTTTATAAACTGTATAATCCTTCACTTTATAAACTGGGCGTTTCGTTTTCTTCACTTTATAAACTGTATAATCCTTCACTTTATAAACTGTATAATCCTTCACTTTATAAACTGTATAATCCTTCACTTTATAAACTGTATAATCCTTCACTTTATAAACTGTATAATCCTTCACTTTATAAACTGGGCGTTTCGTTTTCTTCACTTTATAAACTGTATAATCCTTCACTTTATAAACTGGGCGTTTCGTTTTCTTCACTTTATAAACTGTATAATCCTTCACTTTATAAACTGGGCGTTTCGTTTTCTTCACTTTATAAACTGTATAATCCTACATCCTTAGAAAAAAAGCTGCATTAGTGGTAACAATGGCTGACAGTTAAATATCGTGCCATAGAATTCTGTGGCAGCCCGCATGCTGTTCTGCAGTATGACGCAGCTTTTACAGGAAGAACCACTGCATCTAGAATATAACCTAAAAGGGTCCTTCAGTTGTCCCCATAGGCGAACGCTTTGAAGAACCATTTTTGGTTCCAGTTAGAACCCTTTTGCAATCCATGTAGAACCCTTTCAACAGAGGTTTCTATATTGAACCCAAAATAGTTCTACTTGGGCAGCAGGTAGAGTATTGTTTTATTTATTTATTTAACTAGGCAAGTCAGTTAAGAACAAATTCTTATTTACAATGACAGCCTAGCCCAGCCAAACCCACACGACACTGGGCCAATTGTGCATCACAGCCGTGTGTGATACAGCCTGGATTCAAACCAGGGACTGTAGAGACACATCTTGCACTGAGATGCAGTGCCTTAGACCGCTGTGCCACTCGGCCGTCCTCAGTAGCATCCTGTAGTTTGTGGAATATCCATCCCGTACTCAAAGGCTTAAAGGAAGTAGTAATGGCTCAGGGAACCATCATAACACAATTGTATTATGGTACACACAAAGTCATAGAGTCAGATTACAGGTAATGCATTCTAAAGAGTGGATAGGTGAAAACGGCATGATGTGTCTGATTCTACCTGGGAGATAGAACCACAGGCAGGCGGAGGGTAAAGCAGTCCATTGGCTTAATGGCAGGGCATATATTAATATGAATTCTGTCCAATTACTGCTAATGGAAGCCTCTAGTGTAATCTGAGTCATTTCAGAACCATGAGCAAACACAGGCTAGCAATATCTCTGTGTGTATAGCAATTTGCAGTGTGTGTGTGTGTGTGTGTGTGTGTGTGTGTGTGTGTGTGTGTGTGTGTGTGTGTGTGTGTGTGTGTGTGTGTGTGTGTGTTTCTGTCTGAGAATAGAGAGTGTGTTGAATGTTAACACTAGAATATTTTACATTTTTCAATAACCATACAGCATGTGGCATTTTAATGTCAAATGATGAATCGAGTAGATTGCCTTTTTGGTTTATATCAGCATCAGATTCTCCTTCATAGCAATTTCAACTATCAACAGAGAATGCAGGGGACAATTTGTAGAATTTGAACATATATGCAGTGCTAATATTGGGTCCTTTGACTTCAAACATTAACACCCTAAAAGGAACAGCGTGAATTTGTTTAAAAATGTGATCAGAATCACGGGAGCATGAAATCATCAAATCAAATCAAATCAAATGTATTTATGTAGCCCTTCGTACATCAGCTGATATCTCAAAGTGCTGTACAGAAACCCAGCCTAAAACCCCAAACAGCTAGCAATGCAGGTGTAGAAGCACAGTGGCTAGGAAAAACACCATAGAAAGGCCAAAACCTAGGAAGAAACCTAGAGAGGAACCAGGCTATGAGGGGTGGCCAGTCCTCTTCTGGCTGTGCCGGGTGGAGATTATAACAGAACATGGCCAAGATGTTCAAATGTTCATAGATGACCAGCAGGGTCAAATAATAATAATCACAGTGGTTGTCGAGGGTGCAATAAGTCAGCACCTCAGGAGTAAATGTCAGTTGGCTTTTCATAGCCGATCATTAAGAGTATCTCTACCACTCCTGCTGTCTCTAGAGAGTTGAAAACAGCAAGTCTGGGACAGGTAGCATGTCCGGTGAACAGGGCAGGATTCCTTAGCCGCAGGCAGAACAGTTGAAACTGGAGCAGCAGCACGACCAGGTGGACTGGGGACAGCAAGGAGTCATCATGTCAGATAGTCCTGAGGCATGGTCCCAGGGCTCAGGTCCTCCGAGAGAGAGAAAGAGAGAATTAGAGAGAGCATACTTCAATTCACACAGGACACCGGATAAGACAGGAGAAGTACTCCAGATATAACAAACTGACCCTAGCCCACCAACACATAAACTACTGCAGCATAAATATTGGAGGCTGAGACTGGAGGGGTCAGGAGACACTGTGGCCCCATCCGATGATACCCCCGGACAGGGCCAAACAGGAAGGATATAACCCCACCCACTTTGCCAACGCACAGCCCCCACACCACTAGAGAAATGTGAAATATGAAATGTGGTCATTTGTGTGTGTGTGTGTGTGTGTGTGTGTGTGTGTGTGTGTGTGTATGTGTGTGTGTGCGCGCGCTTGGAGTTACCCTACCACTAGCAATACTAAGAGTGCAAAGCCTCAGTCTACACCAAACACACACAAATACAGTCTGATTGCAACGGTGGTAGCCTTGACTCATGTTTTTATAACTCCCTTGTTTTATTGCCTGTTAAGCACATCTTCACAAACGGTACATGACAACACAGTACATAATCAATGTTTCCTGTACCTGCTTTTTATTTGTGATGGGTTTCAAAGGTAAAGAAGATGTCAATAAATTAAGGTAGAAATGACTCATGATTTATAATTAATAAGCGTTCTGTTATTATCAACAACACAGTAAAAGCCAGGAAGGGGATAAAAGAATGGGGGGGAGTGTGTTGATTTGGTAAATTAATGGAGTCCTTACTTCTGACAGGTTTCTATAAAGCAGCTAAATGAATAATCATCTGTAAGTTAGAAGTGATGCAGGTCTCTAACAAGCTTAATTTGAAGAGAGTTAGCACAAATACCATTGTCAACGACAGCCACTTTGGCGACGCTTACAACACTGGCACTGTAACTGCAGTTGGAAGATTTAGCCAAAAATGATTGAGCTTTCCTTCCAGCTGTAACGTTAGCTAATGCTAGCTTCAGCTGTAGTACATGGTGGGTTATGGTACAGACTAGAGGAGGCTGGTGGAAGGAGCTACAGGAGGATGGGCTCATTGTATTGGCTGGAATGGAATGAATGGAACACTATCAAACACATCAAGCATATGGAAACTTCATGTTGGACTCCGTTCCGTTCATTCCATTCCAGCCATTACAATGAGCCCATCCTCCTATAGCTCCTCCCAACAGCCTCCTCTGGTACAGACTTGACGAGCTCAATTGCAGCTGATACGTTGAATTCAAAGGTTAGGGAGTCGAGCAAAGCTTTTCAGTTCTTTGGAAGGGCCATTCAACAAACGATAACATTGCAGTTCTGACAGGGTGCCAGTTTGTTCCCACGGTAACATTAGACATTGATGTCTGCTGATTGGCCATCTGGTATTGTTTTATGTCACTTCCTGTTACACTCAGAACCTCTCTCTGTTCGTGGCTTCAAGCTCACCATCCGAGATCAACTGTATGTCTGTAATATGAATATGCTTTGGTTACAGTTGTACGACTGTCTTTCAGTGTTCACTGATGCAGGCCATCATTTATCTGTTTACATACTAAAGGAAGACCACAACCCCAGCAATCACAGAGAGTCATAAGACTCAATATGATGTCATTATGTCAGCCCCCATAGAGGTCCTTATATGTGGGGAACTTGTCTTTATGCCATTGAAGCTCCATGTCTTTCCAGAGCCACTTCAATGGACATACTGCATATACCTCTCTTTCAAACACACGCACACATACACACTCACACACACAGGAACACACACACAGTATATGACATTATCATTATTTTCTTAGTGTGTCCTCCTCACTCGAGAGGAGACAACATTCATGTTTACCTTTATGGAGATTCGGAGACAACATCCCGGGTTTAGCTCCTTCATCCCTCGCTTTCTTTCTGCCTTAGTGGAAACTCTTTGAAGAATGCGGCTGATGACACCTCCCCATCATTAGGCATGTTTTGCCTTCTCATCTGTGACTTTTTATTGTGGCGAGATAGATATTATAGATGCATCATGAAATCCAGTCGTTTGTTCTTTTTGAGTTGCGTTGACAGTTTGGTTATTACTGCACCTTCTTTCTTCAAGGGTACAAGTCATCTTTGAGGCGAGGGTATTGTCCTTTAAAAAAGAGGCATTCGTAGAGTCATACAAATTCAAGTTGGCGGTTGGAATATGCTCATATTAAAATGAAAGGACATCTTTCCTATCATGGCTTCATTCTGCCAGTAAAGCCTTAGGGTTTCAGCACTAATGTTCAATCATGTCCAGCTTTGTTTGATATCACTTACACTGCAGATGTCCTGGGTAGAGATATTAGCCAATGTTCCAGACATTCCACAAACTTAGCTGTGTAATTACATGAAAATCTACTTATCAAACTCTTCATTTCTAAACCCGGGAATTATACATTTGCATTTAGCGGCCTCATATTTTAAAACATATTAAATATACAAAAGCAATAAGATACTTTTAATCTTGCCTCACTTCAGATGGAAACAAGACGTTTTAATTGAATAATGCATGACACAATAAGAAAACTGCTCTCCTTGTCCCGAGAATAATGTTGTTGAGGTTGTTGTTGCCTGTGTAATAACAGCAAGATCTGTTTACTGTGCATGTATACCGTACATGTTTACCGTACATGTTTACCATGCATGTTTAAAGTACATGTTTACTGTGCTTGTTTACGTGCATGTTTACCATACATGTTTACCGTACATGTTTACCGTACATGTTTACCGTGCTTGTTTACGTGCTTGTTTACCATACATATTTACCGTACATGTTTATGTACATGTTTACTGTACATGTTTACCATACATGTTTACCATACATGTTTACCGTACATGTTTACCATACATGTTTACCGTACATGTTTACCGTACATGTTTACCATACATGTTTACCGTACATGTTTACCGTACATGTTTACCGTGCATGTTTACGTGCTTGTTTACCGTACATATTTACCGTACATGTTTACCGTACATGTTTACCGTACAGGTTTACCGTACATGTTTACCGTACATGTTTACCGTGCTTGTTTACCGTACATATTTACCGTACATGTTTACCGTACATGTTTACCGTACAGGTTTACCGTACATGTTTACCGTACATGTTTATATGGCATGTTTACCCTACATGTTTACCGTACATGTTTACCGTACATGTTTATATGGCATGTTTACTGTACATGTTTACCGTACATGTTTAAATGGCATGTTTACTGTACATGTTTACCGTGCTTGTTTACTGTGCATGTTTTCCGTACATGTTTACCGTACATGTTTACCGTACATGTTTACCGTACATGTTTACCATACATGTTTACCGTACATGTTTACTGTACATGTTTACCGTACATGTTTACTGTACATGTTTACCATACATGTTTACCGTACATGTTTACCGTGCATGTTTACTGTACATGTTTACCCTACATGTTTACCGTACATGTTTACCGTGCATGTTTACTGTACATGTTTACCATGCATGTTTATCGTACATGTTTACCGTACATGTTTACTGTACATGTTTACCGTATATGTTTACCGTGCATGTTTACAGTACATGTTTACCGTACATGTTTATATGGCATGTTTACTGTACATGTTTACCGTACATGTTTATATGGCATGTTTACTGTACATGTTTACTGTGCTTGTTTACTGTGCATGTTTTCCGTACATGTTTACCGTGCATGTTTACTGTGCATGTTTACCGTACATGTTTACCGTACATGTTTACCGTGCTTGTTTACGTACATGTTTACCGTACATGTTTACCGTGCATGTTTACCGTACATGTTTACCGTACATGTTTACCGTGCTTGTTTTCCGTACATGTTTACCGTGCTTGTTTACTGTGCATGTTTTCCGTACATGTTTACCATACATGTTTACCATATATGTTTAACGTACTTGTTTACGTACTTGTTTACCGTACATGTTTACCATGCATTTTTACCGTACATGCTTACCGTGCATGTTTACGTGCATGTTTACCATACATGTTTACCGTGCATGTTTACCTTACATGTTTATATGGCATGTTTACCGTACATGTTTACCGTACATGTTTATATGGCATGTTTACTGTGCATTTTTACCGTGCATGTTTACCATACATTTTTACCGTACATGTTTACCGTACATGTTTACCGTACATGTTTACCGTACATGTTTACTGTGCTTGTTTACCGTGCTTGTTTACTGTGCATGTTTACCGTGGTTGTTTACTGTGCATGTTTTCCGTACATGTTTACTGTGCATGTTTTCCGTACATGTTTACTGTACATGTTTACCATGCATGTTTACTGTACATATTTACCGTACATGTTTACCGTGCTTGTTTATTGTGCATGTTTACCGTGGTTGTTTACTGTGCATGTTTACCGTACATGTTTACCGTACATGTTTACCGTGCTTGTTTATTGTGCATGTTTACCGTGGTTGTTTACTTTGCATGTTTACCGTGCTTGTTTATTGTGCATGTTTACCGTGCTTGTTTATTGTGCATGTTTACCGTGCTTGTTTATTGTGCATGTTTACCGTGGTTGTTTACTGTACATGTTTACTGTGCTTGTTTACCGTGCATGTTTACGTGCATGTTTACCGTACATGTTTACCGTGCATGTTTACCTTACATGTTTATATGGCATGTTTACCGTACATGTTTACCGTACATGTTTATATGGCATGTTTACTGTGCATGTTTACCATACATGTTTACCGTACATGTTTACCGTACATGTTTACCGTGCATGTTTACTGTGCATGTTTTCCGTACATGTTTGCAGTACATGTTTACCGTGCTTGTTCACTGTGCATGTTTACCGTGGTTGTTTACTGTGCATGTTTACCGTGCTTGTTTACCGTGGTTGTTTATTGTGCATGTTTACCGTGCTTGTTTACTGTGCATGTTTACCGTGGTTGTTTACTGTGCATGTTTACCGTGCTTGTTTATTGTGCATGTTCACCGTGCTTGTTTATTGTGCATGTTTACCGTGCTTGTTTATTGTGCATGTTTACCGTGGTTGTTTACTGTGCATGTTTACTGTGCATGTTTACCATACATGTTTACCGTACATGTTTTCCGTACATGTTTACTGTACATGTTTACCATACATGTATACCGTGCATGTTTACCATACATGTTTACTGTACATATTTACCGTACATGTTTACCATGCATTTTTACAGGACATGTTTGTTGTGCATGTTCACCGTGCTTGTTTATTGTGCATGTTTACCGTGCTTGTTTATTGTGCATGTTTACCGTGGTTGTTTACTGTGCATGTTTACTGTGCATGTTTTCCGTACATGTTTGCAGTACATGTTTACCGTGCTTGTTCACTGTGCATGTTTACCGTGGTTGTTTACTGTGCATGTTTACCATACATGTTTACCGTGCATGTTTACCATACATGTTTACCGTACATGTTTTCCGTACATGTTTACTGTACATGTTTACCATACATGTTTACCATACATGTTTACCATGCATGTTTACCATACATGTTTACCGTACATGTCTACCGTACATGTTTACCATGCATTTTTACAGGACATGTTTACCATACATGTTTACTGTGCATGTTTACCATACATGTTTACCGTGCATGTCTACCGTACATGTTTACCCTACATGTTTACCGTGCATGTTTACCGTACATGTTTACCGTGCATGTCTACCGTACATGTTTACCGTACATGTTTACCGTGCATGTCTACCATACATGTTTACCGTGCATGTTTACCGTACATGTTTACCGTACATGTTTACCGTGCATGTTTACCGTACATGTTTACCGTACATGTTTACCGTACATGTTTACCGTGCATGTTTGGTGTGCATGAATATATCGATACGATACGTACACCTACGCATCCAATTAAAAAGATGAGTCCATATGGACACACTGAGTTTTAAATGGCGTACATACAGGTTTATGCACATTTCTGTCATGAATAATCTCTTGTCTGGCAACAGCTTGGTTGCCGTGACACCCTCGTTATTGACGTCTATGTCTGTCTACTCCCAGCACGCAGAGGGAGAGACTCTGAGGCTGCCTCTGATCTGATGGAGGCAGAGTTGACTCTTCTCTCCTCTCTCTCTCTACTCTCTCCATATTTCTTTTCACATATGCCCAGGCTGTAGTAGAATAGTTTTTTCCTACACACACACACACACACACACACACACACACACACACACACACACACACACACACACACACACACACACACACACACGCGCGCACACACACACACACGCACACATATACACACCCACACTTGACTTTCCTTCCTGTTCAGAGTTCTCTCCCACTGAAAGGTGCGACAGCCTTTCAGACTGGCCTTGTGTGTAAAGTGTAAGACACGGGTTCTTATCCCCTCCCTCACTTTCTGCCACAGTGGCCTGGTGGGGCTCATTTATTTACATTAGAGCCCGGCAGAAAGGCATCAGAGGAAGTCTTAAAGTAGGGCCACAATGGCCGCCTTAAGCCGCCACCCAAAAGCCAGTGGAGTTTTTGGCTAAGAGGATTTGTGTCTCGTCCATGTATCAGCCTCTTCAGAATAACAGACCAGTTTCTCTCTTCCTGCCTGCCTGGGACAAAGTCAGCCTCCACACGCGGGGACTGTCTGAAAGCATAGCTCGCCACTGGCTCTCTGGCTAATGACATTTATCCTTATGGAATTGGAGGGACGGGAGAGATGTTCCTTATGGAACTCCCTGAGACGGGAGAGATGTAAACGGGTTAGGGTTGCGATGCCTCCCCTCAGACACACACAGTACATGGACGATAGGCAAACGCACACGCACACACACACACACACGCACACACACACACACTCACACCTACTTTACCATCTTATCCCCTGACTGGCCACCAGTCAAAGTAAGCCTCATTCTCCTGGGTTTATTTTCCCTTGGCTTGGCTAGGCCGGCTTGGATGGCAGACAAACAATCTCTCCTCTCGTCTCCTTCCACCGTATCCCCTTTATCATGCTAATGTCGAGATGGATATCCCCTTTCCCAAGAATCTGAGCGAGCCAAGTTTTTGATTAGCTCCTGAGTCAAAGTTTTATTTCATCTGGGTCAACAGCCGTTTTGTAGGGGAGGGAAAACACATATTGGGTTTCTATACCCCCAGCTGATACACTGTGTGGTCGTAACGTTCACAAACGTAAACATAACTCTATTTGAACGCTCTGCTCTTAACCCACTGTGTAACACTCTTTCCTAAAGTCCTGTTCTAACTGGTATTTACCGTCCATTTAAACGTCTCTTCTCTTATAAAGAGTACCTGAATAAACCAGCATTACCAGTACTTAGTAGTAAATACCCAGCCTAGTATCACACTAATCATGATTTTTAAGTAAATACCAGGTAAGTACTATATTATATTGTAGAACTCCCTAGAAGAGGAGATTTTCTGGGAAAACGCCAGCACCACAATAAAGCACTGGGATAGTTTATGGTTCACCCCGAAACCCTGTACGGTCACATAGGAGTCCTCCCTCCCTCCCTCGCTCCCTCTCTCTCTCTCTCTCTCGCTCTCTCTTTCTCTCTCTCTCTCTGTCTCTCTCTTTCTCTCTCTCTCTCTCTCTCTGTCTCTCTCTGTCTCTCTCTTTATCTCTCTCTGTCTCTCTGTCTCTCTCTCTCACTTCCTCTGTTTCAGATGAAGATGCTTGAGGACAATCCCTTGAGAGAGGAGTGAGTAAAAGTATAATAAAGTATCTGGGGTCAGACTTGCACTGCAATCCTACCTCCCCTGCTCTCTCTCTATCCATTCAATTAAATTTGCTTTATTGGCATGATGTAACAATGTGGATATTTACAATATTAATCAAAATTGTCAACGGGACAACAGTAACAACAATAACCAAGGGTCAAAATAACCAAACATTCAACAATAACAATAACCAAGGGTCAAAATAACCAAACATTCAACAATAACAATAACCAAGGGTCAAAATAACCAAACATTCAACAATAACATTTTTTTTCTCTCTCTCTCTCTCTCTCTCTCTCTCTCTCTCTCTCTCTCTCTCTCTCTCTCTCTCTCTCTCTCTCTCTCTCTCACACACACACACACACACACACACACACACACACACACACACACACTGTGTCTGGCAAGCAAGCAGTCACCAGAGATACGTATATCTACAACGGCTAAATGTGTGTGGTGTATGTGTGTGAGTGTGTAAGCAGCCAGGTCGCTCAAGATTCTCTGTGAAATTTGATGTCCGTCCAGACAAGAAGAATGTTGGGAGAGGACTTCAAAACTGGCCACTAGGGGCAACGATGGCTTGGGTTTTGATAGGGCTTTGTGGACAGGGATGGCAAATGGGCATAAGCTATTTTTGTAAAATAAATAATAAAAATAAATAATTGTACTTTTTACCCCTTTTTCTCCCCAATTTCGTGGCATCCAATTGGTTGTAACAGTCTTGTCTCATCGCTGCAACTCCCCTACGGACTCGGGAGAGGCGAAGCTCGAGAGCCAGCGTCCTCTGAAACACGACCCTGCCAAGCCGCACTGCTTCTTGACACACTGCATAACCCGGGCGCCTGCCACAGGAGTCACTAGAGCGCGATGGGACAAGGAAATCCCGGCCAAACCCTCCCCTAACCCGGACAACACTAGGCCAATTGTGCGACTCCCGGTCACAACCGGCTGTGACAGCCTGGGATCTACCCGGAGCTGTAGTGATGCCTTAAGCATTGCGATGCAGCGTCTTAGACCGCTGCGCCACTCGGGAGGCAGTTGTTTTTGATTTAACCCTATCCCAAACCTTACCCCTTCACTTTACCATTCAGAATGAATGCTTCAATTTAACCTTTGAAATTTGACATTTATCGACAAACGTCATATTCTGCAATGAGACTGAGAGCTTGTTGGTGTGAGTGTGTTTGTGCGGTGTGTGTTGGTGTGAGTGTGTTGGTGTGAGTTGGTTTGTGTGGTGTGTGTTTGTGTGGTGTGTGTATGTGTGGTGTGTGTTTGTGTGGTGTGTGTTGGTGTGAGTGTGTTGGTGTGAGTTGGTTTGTGTGGTGTGTGTTTGTGTGGTGTGTGTATGTGTGGTGTGTGTTTGTGTGGTGTGTGTTGGTGTGAGTGTGTTAGTGTGAGTGTGTTTGTGTGGTGTGTGTTGGTGTGAGTGTGTTTGTGTGAGTGTATTTGTGTGGTGTGTGTTTGTGTGGTGTGTGTTGGTGTGAGTGTGTTGGTGTGAGTGTGTTTGTGTGGTGTGTGTTGGTGTGAGTGTGTTGGTGTGAGTGTGTTTGTGTGATGTGTGTTGGTGTGAGTGTGTTGGTGTGAGTGTGTTGGTGTGAGTGTGTTTGTGTGGTGTGTGTTGGTGTGAGTGTGTTGGTGTGAGTGTGTTGGTGTGAGTGTGTTGGTGTGAGTGTGTTTGTGTGGTGTGTGTTGCTGTGAGTGTGTTGGTGTGAGTGTGTTTGTGGGGTGTGTGTTGGTGTGAGTGTGTTGGTGTGAGTGTGTTTGTGGGGTGGGTGTTTGTGTGGTGTGTGTTTGTGTGAGTGTGTTTGTGTGGTGTGTGTTGCTGTGAGTGTGTTGGTGTGAGTGTGTTTGTGGGGTGTGTGTTGGTGTGAGTGTGTTGGTGTGAGTGTGTTTTTGGGGTGGGTGTTTGTGGGGTGTGTGTTAGTGTGAGTGTGTTTGTGTGGTGTGTGTTTGTGTGGTGTGTGTATGTGTGGTGTGTGTTTGTGTGGTGTGTGTTGGTGTGAGTGTGTTGGTATGATTTGGTTTGTGTGGTGTGTGTTTGTGTGGTGTGTGTATGTGTGGTGTGTGTTGGTGTGAGTGTGTTAGTGTGAGTGTGTTTGTGGGGTGGGTGTTTGTGGGGTGGGTGTTTGTGTGTGTAACAAAGGGTGCATAGAGTGTCATACGTGTGTGTCACAGCTCCCCTCTCTCTCCCTGAACCACAGGGGACCTTAACTTGTGTTCTCCCCACTAGGGAGTCAACGCTGTCGACACCACACACCACCAATTTTGAAACCTCACCAAATCACACACCACCTCGTCACCCCCTTCTCCACACACACTGGTCCCTGAGGACTTCATCTTCCTGTCCCTCTACCTCCTGAGAGTCTCCTGAAGCTCACTGAGAGGCCTATGAGGGTTCACAGCCCAGCGATGAAGACCAGAGCCTGGAACTAACTGACACAGTGCATATGGAGATATGGGTGATACGGTGGATATATACAGCCTACTCAGAGCATATGGAGATATGGGTGATACGGTGGATATATACAGCCTACTCAGAGCATATGGAGATATGGGTGATACGGTGGATATATACAGCCTACTCAGAGCATATGGAGATATGGGTGATACGGTGGATATATACAGCCTACTCAGAGCATATGGAGATATGGGTGATACGGTGGATGATATACAGCCTACTCAGAGCATATGGAGATATGGGTGATACGGTGGATATATACAGCCTACTCAGAGCATATGGAGATATGGGTGATACGGTGGATATATACAGCCTACTCAGAGCATATGGAGATATGGGTGATATGGTGGATATATACAGCCTACTCAGAGCATATGGAGATATGGGTGATATGGTGGATATATACAGCCTACTCAGAGCATATGGAGATATGGGTGATACGGTGGATATATACAGCCTACTCAGAGCATATGGAGATATGGGTGATACGGTGGATATATACAGCCTACTCAGAGCATATGGAGATATGGGTGATACGGTGGATATATACA
Source organism: Oncorhynchus mykiss (assembly GCF_057628025.1). NCBI lineage: Eukaryota > Metazoa > Chordata > Actinopteri > Salmoniformes > Salmonidae > Oncorhynchus > Oncorhynchus mykiss. The sequence goes on from NC_143022.1 coordinate 74,673,153, forward strand.
GCCTACTCAGAGCATATGGAGATATGGGTGATACGGTGGATATATACAGCCTACTCAGAGCATATGGAGATATGGATGATACGGTGGATATATACAGCCTACTCAGAGCATATGGAGATATGGGTGATACGGTGGATATATACAGCCTACTCAGAGCATATGGAGATATGGGTGATACGGTGGATATATACAGCCTACTCAGAGCATATGGAGATATGGGTGATACGATGGATATATACAGCCTACTCAGAGCATATGGAGATATGGATGATACGGTGGATATATACAGCCTACTCAGAGCATATGGAGATATGGGTGATATGGTGGATATATACAGCCTACTCAGAGCATATGGAGATATGGGTGATATGGTGGATATATACAGCCTACTCAGAGCATATGGAGATATGGGTGATACGGTGGATATATACAGCCTACTCAGAGCATATGGAGATATGGGTGATACGGTGGATATATACAGCCTACTCAGAGCATATGGAGATATGGGTGATACGGTGGATATATACAGCCTACTCAGAGCATATGGAGATATGGGTGATACGGTGGATATATACAGCCTACTCAGAGCATATGGAGATATGGGTGATACGGTGGATATATACAGCCTACTCAGAGCATATGGAGATATGGGTGATACGGTGGATATATACAGCCTACTCAGAGCATATGGAGATATGGGTGATACGATGGATATATACAGCCTACTCAGAGCATATGGCGATATGGGTGATACGGTGGATATATACAGCCTACTCAGAGCATATGGAGATATGGGTGATACGATGGATATATACAGCCTACTCAGAGCATATTGTAACGGTTTTCTGTATGAGAAGGAGAGTCGGACCAAAATGCAGCGTGTAGATTGCGATCCATGTTTTAATGAACAAACGTAAAACACGAATTAATGCAAACACCACAAAATAAAGAACGTGATGAACGTAACGAAAACCTAAAACAGCCTATCTGGTGAAAAACACATAGACAGGAACAATCACCCACAAACACACAGTGAAACCCAGGCTACCTAAATATGGTTCCCAATCAGAGACAATGACGAACACCTGCCTCTGACTGAGAACCATATCAGGCTGAACATAGAAATAGACAAACAAGACATGAAACATAGAATACCCACTCAGATCACACCCTGACCAATCAAAACATAGAAAATACAAAGTAAACTATGGTCAGGGCGTGACAGTACCCCCCCCCCAAGGTGCGGACTCCGGCCGCAAAACCTGAACCTATAGGGGAGGGTCTGGGTGGGCATCTGTCCGCGGTGGCGGCTCTGGCGCTGGACGTGGACCCCACTCCATGACAGTTTTAATCCCCCTCCTAAACGTCCCTAAATAGGTTACCCACCACAATGATAACATGGGACAGAGGGACAGCTCGGGACAGAGGTAACTCGGGACAGATGGGTAGCTCAGCACTGAGAGGAAGCTCAGCACTGAGAAGAAGCTCAGCACTGAGAGGAAGCCCAGGCAGGTAGTAGAAACTACCAGAACCTGGCTGGCTGGCGGTTTCAGCAGATCCTGGTCGACTAGCAGATCTGGAAGAATCTGGTCGACTGGCGGATCTGGGAGAATCTGGTCGACTGGCGGATCTGGGAGAATCTGGTCGACTGGCGGATCTGGGAGAATCTGGTCGACTGGCGGATCTGGGAGAATCTGGTCGACTGGCGGATCTGGGAGAATCTGGTCGACTGGCGGATCTGGGAGAATCTGGTCGACTGGCAGATCTGAGAGAGTCTGGACGACTGGCAGATCTGGAAGAGTCTGGACGACTGGCAGATCTGGAAGAGTCTGGTCGACTGGCAGATCTGGAAGAGTCTGGTCGACTGGCAGATCTGGAAGAGTCTGGTCGACTGGCAGATCTGGAAGAGTCTGGTCGACTGGCAGATCTGGAAGAGTCTGGTCGACTGGCAGATCTGGAAGAGTCTGGACGACTGGCAGATCTGGAAGAGTCTGGACGACTGGCAGATCTGGAAGAGTCTGGACGACGGGCAGATCTGGAAGAGTCTGGACGACGGGCAGATCTGGAAGAGTCTGGTCGACTGGCAGATCTGGAAGAGTCTGGTCGACTGGCAGATCTGGAAGAGTCTGGTCGACTGGCAGATCTGGAAGAGTCTGGACGACGGGCAGATCTGGAAGAGTCTGGTCGACGGGCAGATCTGGAAGAGTCTGGTCGACTGGCAGATCTGGAAGAGTCTGGACGACTGGCAGATCTGGAAGAGTCTGGACGACGGGCAGATCTGGAAGAGTCTGGACGACTGGCAGATCTGGAAGAGTCTGGACGACTGGCAGATCTGGAAGAGACTGGTCGACACAGACTGGCTGCTCCATGCTGACTGACAGCTCTGGCTGCTCCATGCTGGCAGACTGCTCTGGCTGCTCCATGCTGACTGGCAGCTCTGGCTGCTCCATGCTGACTGGCGGCCCTGGCTGCTCTGGCTGCTCCATGCTGACTGACAGCTCTGGCTGCTCTGGCTGCTCCATGCTGACTGGCGGCCCTGGCTGCTCTGGCTGCTCCATGCTGACTGGCGGCCCTGGCTGCTCCATGCTGACTGGCGGCCCTGGCTGCTCCCTGCTAACTGGCGGCCCTGGCTGCTCCCTGCTAACTGGCGGCCCTGGCTGCTCCTTACAAACTGGCAGCTCCGGCGGCTCCTTACAAACTGGCAGCTCTGGCGGCTCCTTGCAGACTGGCAGCTTTGGCAGCATCCTGCAGACTGGCAGCTCTGGCGGCTCCTTGCAGACTGGCAGCTCCTTGCAGACTGGCAGCTCTATGCATACTGGCAGCTCCTTGCTGACTGGCAGCTCTATACAAACTTGCAGCTCCATGCAGACTGGCAGCTCCTTGCAGACTGGCAGCTCCATGCTGACTGGCTGCTCCATGCTGACTGGCGGCCCTGGCTGCTCCATGCTAACTGGCAGCTCTGGCGGCTCCTTGCAGACTGGCAGCTTTAGCGGCATCCTGCAGACAGGCAGCTCTGGCGGCTCCTTGCAGACTGGCAGCTCCATGCAGACTGACAGCTCCTTGCAGGCTGGCAGCTCCTTGCAGACTGGCAGCTCCTTGCAGACTGGCTGCTCCATGCTGACTGGCGGCCCTGGCTGCTCCATGCTAACTGGCAGCTCTGGCGGCTCCTTGCAGACTGGCAGCTTTAGCGGCATCCTGCAGACAGGCAGCTCTGGCGGCTCCTTGCAGACTGGCAGCTCCATGCAGACTGACAGCTCCTTGCAGGCTGGCAGCTCCTTGCAGACTGGCAGCTCCTTGCAGACTGGCAGCTCCTTGCAGACTGGCAGCTCCTTGCAGACTGGCAGCTCTGGCTGCTTCATGTAGACTGACAGCTCAGGCTGCTCCATGCAGACTGACAGCTCATGCTGCTCCATGCAGACTGACAGCTCCTTGCAGGCTGGCAGCTCCTTGCAGACGGGCAGCTCAGGCTGCTCCATGCAGACTGGCAGTTCTGGCTGCGCTGAACAGGCGGGAGACTCCGACAGCGCAGGAGAGGAGAGAGGCTCCGGCTGCGCTGAACAGGCGGGAGACTCCGGCAGCGCAGGAGAGGAGAAAGGCTCTGGCTGCGCTGAACAGGCGGAAGACTCAGATAGCGCATGAGAGGAGAGAGGCTCTGGCTGCGCTGAACAGGCGGGAGACTCCGGCAGCGCAGGAGAGGAGAGAGGCTCTGGCTGCGCTGAACAGTCGGGAGACTCCGATAGCGCAGTAGAGAAGAGAGGCTCTGGCTGCGCTGAACAGGCGGGAGACTCCGATAGCGCAGTAGAGAAGAGAGGCTCTGGATGCGCTGAACAGGCGGGAGACTCCGGCAGCGCTGTAGAGAAGGAAGGCTCTAACAGCGCTAAACAGGCGGGAGACTCCGACAGCGCTGGAGAGGAGGAGGGCTCCGACAGCGCTGGACAGGCGAGGCGCACTGTAGGCCTGATGCGTGGTGCTGGCACAGGACGTGCAAGGCTAGGGATGGGCACAGGAGGCCTGATGTGTGAGACTGGAACCAACTTCACCAGCCGACTAAAACGGACCTCAGGACGAGTATGGAGCGCTAACCCAGGTGCCATCAAATCCCTGACACGTTCCGTCAGGCGAATTCTATGCAAAATGCACCAACACAGCAACTCCCTCATTTCTCTCTCCTCCAATTTCCCCATTAACTCCTTCACAGTCTCTGTTTCGCTCACCTCCAACACCGGCTCTGGTTCTGGTCTCCTCCTTGGCTCCTCACGATAAACAGGAAGAGTTGGCTCAGGTCTGGCTCCTGACTCTGCCACACTCTCCCTGAGCCCCCCCCCAAGAAATTTTTGGGGGTGACTATGGGGCCTCCGTCCGCGCCGCCTTGCTTGCTTCGCAAACTCCATTCTCCTATATCCTTCCGCGCACTGCTCCATCGAATCCCAGGCGGGCTCCGGCACTCTCCCTGGGTCGGCCGCCCACCTGTCGATCTCCTCCCAAGTCGTATACTCCATACTGTACTCCTCTTTGGGCTGCGCCTGTTGTTTCTTCTCTCGCTGCACCTTTGGGCGGCTACACTCCCCTGGTTTAGCCCAGGGTCCTCTCCCGTCGAGGATTTCCTCCCATGTCCAGAAATCCTTATTGCGCATCTCCTCGCGCTGCTCCTGCCTGTTGACACGCTGCTTGGTCCCTTTGGGGTGGGTGATTCTGTAACGGTTTTCTGTATGAGAAGGAGAGTCGGACCAAAATGCAGCGTGTAGATTGCGATCCATGTTTTAATGAACAAACGTAAAACACGAATTAATGCAAACACCACAAAATAAAGAACGTGATGAACGTAACGAAAACCTAAAACAGCCTATCTGGTGAAAAACACATAGACAGGAACAATCACCCACAAACACACAGTGAAACCCAGGCTACCTAAATATGGTTCCCAATCAGAGACAATGACGAACACCTGCCTCTGACTGAGAACCATATCAGGCTGAACATAGAAATAGACAAACAAGACATGAAACATAGAATACCCACTCAGATCACACCCTGACCAATCAAAACATAGAAAATACAAAGTAAACTATGGTCAGGGCGTGACACATATGGAGATATGGGTGATACGGTGGATATATACAGCCTACTCAGAGCATATGGAGATATGGGTGATACGGTGGATATATACAGCCTACTCAGAGCATATGGAGATATGGGTGATACGATGGATATATACAGCCTACTCAGAGCATATGGAGATATGGGTGATACGGTGGATATATACAGCCTACTCAGAGCATATGGAGATATGGGTGATACGATGGATATATACAGCCTACTCAGAGCATATGGAGATATGGGTGATACGGTGGATATATACAGCCTACTCAGAGCATATGGAGATATGGGTGATACGGTGGATATATACAGCCTACTCAGAGCATATGGAGATATGTCAGCAAAAGAGACAGAGAGTGTCTACAGGTCCCTGCGGACATGATTCTTACTACAGAGGGGACTCCCAGACCTAATAAGGCCTTGGTCGGAGTGGTGAGTCTTGACAGGAAGGGTAATTCAGCATATGGAAATACATAGTCCTCAATCACTGCTCCATGCATATGGCTGAGGCTAGTTGTGTAGTAAATGATTGTCCGGAACTATATCAAGTTCCCTCAGTGGAGCCCTGTAGGTTTATAGTAGTACAGTAAATCTACCCAAATGCTGTTGGGCTTTCATTCATATACGGGCATAACTTTGTAATTCAGGGAGAAAAGAAAGGATAGTGATCGTATTTTGTCAGTTTGGGAATGAGGCCGTGTGATCGGTGTGTTTCAGATATTCTCAGATGAAGGAGTGCATTTATATTTGTCCTACAAATGTGTTATTGAGGGTGTGTCTGCGTGTGCGTGCGTGTGTGTGTGAAACAACCCAACTATCTCTCCTAGGAGAATCATGATGCATACCCGTCATACTGTTCTAATCTGTCACAGCCCTGTCTCCCTCATTCCCCCACCCCCTCTCTTCACCCTGTCTCCCTCATTCCCCCACCCCCTCTCTTCACCCCGTCTCCCTCATTCCCCCACCCCCTCTCTTCACCCCGTCGCCCCCTTGCCCCCTGGCGCGCTGGTGACCACAGATTCAGGGGGGGCTGGTGATGGCATCGCTCTCCGCCATGCTCTTTGCCATGCTGTCACATAGCCGCGGGGGGTCCACGCATCCATGAATGTCAAAGATCTTTTAACCCCCCCTCCCCCCAGAAAGATGGAGAATAATGTCAGCCTTCAGGTTGAGGGATGACACCGGGCTTTTCGATGCGTCCTGACAGACTCCGATCTGTCCCAGCCAATGTGTCACACCGCTCGTCATTGGTTCATGTCAATCTGATCAGGGAGGAAGGGGGAAGCGGTTTAGCTTAGATATACAGTACCTCCTATAGTTTCCCTCTACTGACATTGATATTGGTGGTATGTATTGTCTGATTTCCAACTTGTTTTACAATTTGCAGTATTGTTTGTATCGTTTCTCTTTTGTCTAATTGTCTAAATTGCCAACGTTTCAGACAGCCAAGACATTCTTCATGTCATATTTTCAGTCTAATAATGGAAGAGTAACACGTTCTCTACTGCTAGTTTCCATTAGATCTCAGCAGCAGGCTCAGTTATTGTCTCGAATAAAGCGTTTCGTCAGGCATCTTTGTTTTTTCCCCTGCTAGGTGCTTCGCCCTCCGACTCGTCTCTCTTTATCCTCGCTGGTTACAGGAGTTAATATGCTAAATGTGAGAGAGGAGATAGGAATTCTCCTTTTTCTGCTTCCCACTGGTTTTCCATTGCATCGCGCCAGGTTGTAATTTAGGAGCAAAACAGATAAATTAGAGACATGTAGCCAGATGTGGTATTTGTTTTTACTCCACAGCTGTAGGTAGCCATAAAATGCTTAGGCTCAATGGGATTTCTATAAAGCCCTCTTTTTCTAATTCACCAATCGCCTTGTGCCTCCTCAAACTACCAGCCCTGGCTAATTATTTGATCCCCCTAAAATATAAGCGTTTCTCTGAATCTAGTTTTGGAGTAACAGCTTCTGTAAATTGTCCGGTGCGGGTGTCTAGATTTGCGCTCCACCGTTGAGTGTCCCTATGCTGGCTGGCTCCCTGTAAAAGCAATTTGCCCCATGCACAGACTAGGTAATGAGCAGATGCTCCTATTGTAAATGATGATGCGGCCGTAATAAAGAGTTGATAAACACAGAATTACTGCTGGGCCATGGGCATGCACACGAACACAGATACATTGTTAGAGACAGATATACAGTGCCTTCAGAAAGTATTCATACCCCTTGACTTATTCCACATTTTGTTGTGCTACAGCCTGAATTCAAAATGAATTAAATCATTAAATCACACAATACCCCTTAATGACAAAGTGAAAACATGTTTTAGAAATGTTTGCACATTTATTGAAAATGAGATAGAGAAATATCTCATTTACATAAGTATTCACACCCCTTTGCTATGACACTCCAAATTGAGCTCAGGTGCATCCAATTTCCTTTGATCATCCTTGAGACGTCACTACAACTTGATTGGAGTACACTTGTGGACAATTCAATTGTTTGGACATGGTTTAGAAAGCAACTTCTGTCTCTATAAAGTCCCACAGTTGACAGTGCATGTCAGAGCAGAAACTATTCCATCAAGTCCAAGTAACTGTCGGTAGATCTCCGAGACAGGATTATGATGAGGCATATATCGGGGGAAGGGTATTAAACAATTTGTAGAGTGTTGAAAGTTTCCAAGAGCGCAGTGGTCTCCATCATATGTAACTATCCAGACTGCCTAGAGCTGGCCGCCCGACCAAACTGATCAGCCGGGCAAGAAGGACCTTTGTCATGTATGTGACCAAGAACCCAATGACCACTCTGACAGAACTACAGAGCTCATTGGCTGAGATGGGACAACCTGCCAGAAGGACAACAGTTTATACAGCACTTCACCATTCTGGGTTTTATGGGAGAGTAGCCAGACGCAAGCCACCCTTGAGAAAAAAGTCTTGACATCACACCTGGAGTTTGCAGAAAGGCACATGAAAGACAGTGCATAAGGCAATATAGTATGTGTTCTGAGGAGACAAAAATGTAACTCTTTGGCCTGAATGCAAAGCGCTATGTCTGGAGAAAACCAGATACTGCTCATCTCCCGTCTTAACACCATCCCTACCGTGAAGCATGGTGGTGGCAGCATCATGCTATGGGGATGCTCTTCAGTGGCCTGGACTTGGAGACTGGTGAGGATAGAGGGAACAATGAATGGATTGATGAGAACCTGCTTCAGTTGCAAAAAACCTTAGACTTGGGGCAAAGATTTACGTTCCAACAGGACAATGACCGCAAGCATCCAGCCAAAGCAACGCTGGAATGGCATCAGAACAAAAATGTGAAAGTCCTTGAGTAGCCCAGCCCAGACTTGAATTTAATTGAAAATTGAACTTGAAAAAATATGGTGGGAAGAATGTGAGAAAATCCCTGAATCCAGATGTACATTAGTACAGACAACCAAGAAAACTCAAAGCTGTTATCGCCACCTCTGACTCAGAGGTGTGAATACTTATGGAAATGAGATATTTCTGTATTTCATATTTTTGTCTTTATTCTAAAAACACATTTTCACCTCGTCATTATGGAGTATTGTGTGTAGATGGGTGATATTTGTAACACAGAAAAAGTGGAATAAGTAAAGCAGTGTTGATTCTTCAGTGTAACATTTTGAGTGTTGATTCAGGTGTTAAATGAACACTCATTGGTGTAAAATAACCCCAGTGTTGGTGTTAATAACCAGTGTTGAACCAAAACCACCCCCATCATTATCATATTTTGCATGTACATTGATTGATTCATAAATGTTATGCTACTTAAATAGAAATAACATACATGTTTCTAAACTAATCCAATCTAATACAATCTGTTACTAATCCAATCTGATGTATTGCACCCGTTATTGAAATTGGTTGTTGTCTCTATGCAGTCATGTATAGAGATAACATAATGTCTCTGTGCAGTCATGTATAGAGATAACATAATGTCTCTATGCAGTCATGTATAGAGATAACATAATGTCTCTGTGCAGTCATGTATAGAGATAACATAATGTCTCTATGCAGTCATGTATAGAGATAACACAATGTCTCTGTGCAGTCATGTATAGAGATAACATAATGTCTCTATGCAGTCATGTATAGAGATAACACAATGTCTCTGTGCAGTCATGTATAGAGATAACATAATGTCTCTATGGGGTCATGTATAGAGATAACATAATGTCTCTATGGGGTCATGTATAGAGATAACATAATGTCTCTATGCAGTCATGGGCTGTAACTCTACAATTCACCAGAAAGACAAGGCACTGTAAATAAGGCTTCACACTAAGCGTGTGTTAATTTAACACTGAAAAGTGTGGACCCGTATAGACACTGGACCACATATACAAACACTCAAATAATCTGTTCTTAACACACCACTTATTAGAGAATGGCATTTCTACAGCCAAGCACCCCTCCTCCTCTCCTTCCTTCTCTCCTTTCCCTCGGCAGAGAGGCTGTGTTGCTGGTACACCCAGGGCTGATATTTGCCATGACCCCCTGACTCATAGGGGGCGTGTGTGAGGTGTGTGTGCATCTCCTCAGGACGTTAGTCAAAGGGTGAGAAGTGGGCTCTTTGAAGCATCTATTCACCATGTTGTGGGTATTTCGAATATCCCATTCCTCCAAATGTTTGATGTTGTTGGACATTTTGTTTAAAACATGCTCCTCTTTGGAGAACACACACCCACAAACACACACACACACACACACACTTAAACATCTCCCTTAGCGAGGCTGCAGTGCTGTGGAGCTCTCTCTGTGCTCTGAGGCAGTAGTGTCTCTTTCATGTCTGCATGCTTGGATCTCATGGCCTGGACTCCCAGCTGAGGCTGCTGTGCATGTGTGGAGCTAAGTGCTGGCTAATTTCCCCTCGGATAGCCCCAGCCCCGGTACCGACCCCCCCCCCCCCATCTCCCTGCCTCTCCCCGTCTGGGGGTCTCTCTCTCTCTCTGGGCTCAGTTCGACAGTCGGGGGGCTAGGTGGGTCGAGACGGGGCTTGGACACCCTACAACCAGTCAGCACTTTTCCCTTTGTATTTATGCATGTGTGTGTTTATATGTATTTAAGCATACGGGTGCCAATAAAATGCATATAAGTGTACAGCATCTAGACCCCGTATGTCTTGATTGAGTCATGTATGATTCTCCTCTAATCTCGGTCTGTTTGGTTGACTTGTGTACATATGTTGTATATTGACATTCTCATGTTGGAGACATCAAACACATATTGAAGAAAGACCCGTAGGTAGGCTCTGTTTGAGGATGAAAGAGAGAAAATGAGAAAGAGAGAATGATGAGTATGTTTTGTTGTGGCTTCAGGTTGGAGTTCAATGTAAACTCAAAAGGGGACCAGATTCCTATACAAACAACACAACGGTGGTCTTTCATCAAATCTCATTTTGTTTTGAAAAGAATCTCCGCTCACAGCTTCTAGATAGAAAACCAGTAACTGAGGGCAGATCAAGTATAATGAGGAAATAAAGTCATCAATTCATTTGATGTATATATTTCTTATTGAACCTTCATTTATTCTGGTTAGTCTCATCAAGTATATTTTTCAAAGGAGACCGTGACTAGAATATGAAATCTTGATAATCAATATCACATTGATATAGAAGGAATCACATTTCTGTCTGTGAAATCAGAGGCAAACAGAGCACTTGTGTGCTGTTCTTGGCAGGGCCTGGTGTTACTCAGAGATGGGTTAGTGTGTGTCGCTAGCATGTGTCAAGATCACACAGCTGAGTAAAAACAAGGAGACCAAGTAAAATAAACTCCCCCACTCCTTCACCCCCCCCCCACACACACACACACAGACGCGCACACATACAGATGCACACACACACACACAGACAGACACACACACACCAAGGGTCCATTAGTTGTCTGGCCAGCTGTCAGTGAATGGGGCTCCCTCCTCTCCAAGTGTAGCCAATCACCAGGCCAAGTTTAATGCAATTAAGGATGCCATCAGTAGAGCTTTGTGATTGGGTGGGTGGAATAGAGTGAGGGAGAGCACAGAGAGAGCCTTCGATATACAGAGACAGTAATTAGCACATGCTGGTCATTAGCAAACGCACACGCACACACACACACACACACACACACACAAACTCACAGATTAGGCAGTTTGCCATCAGAGTGAGGCTTGCGGGCCGAGTCTGGTTTCTAATGAGGAGGACCCTCACATCAACCACAAATAAAAACACACATCTCTCTCTCCCTCTCTCTCTCACACACACACACGCGCACCTAGCGCCCAGTCGCCTCATATAACTTCCATTACACAGTCTGAGAATATGTGTGTAGATTTATGAAAGTGGCTTTTAAACACGGGCCATCTCTTAGAGGGTCCTGTGAATGGGTCCTGCTGTGAGGGCTTTAATGAAGGATCAGAGCCCTCCAAGACAGCCAGGAAGAACCACACGGCCCCCGCAAAACACACCCAGCACCCCCAAATAATCTCTAACACTTTTAGTGGCAGCCATTTGCCATTCATTAAAATCAAAATGCTGTTTTCTGCCGGGGCAAATAGCAAAGCTATTCCAGTCACAGCTTGACGAAGGCCGAGGCCCCACTGCTAATGTATGGAGCTGGGGAGCTATTGTGGTGGTTAGCTAATGTGGCTAACAGGATTTGATGGACCACGGGCCATCATAGGTGAGGTGTGTTGTGTGTTGTGTGTGTCTGTGTGTGAGTGTGTCTGTGTGTGAGTGTGTCTGTGTGTGAGTGTGTCTGTGTTTGAGTGTGTCTGTGTGTGAGTGTGTGAGTGTGTGCGTTGCAGGTGGTAGAGAGGAGGTGGTAATTAACAGTGACATCTCAGAAGGAGGGTGTAATCACTTTCACTCCCTTCTCTCTATCCCTCTCTCCCTCTCTGTCTCTCTCCCTCTCTCTCTCTCCATCTCTCTATCTCTCCCTCTCCCTCTTTCTCTCCCTCTCTCTCTCTCTCTCTCTCTCTCTCTATCTCTCCCTCTCTCTCGCTCTATCACTCTATCTCTCCCTCTCTCACCCTCCCTCTCTCCCTCTCCCTCTCCCTCTCTCTCCCTCTTTCTCCCCCTCTCTCCCTCTCCCTCTTTCTCCCTCTCTCTCTCTCCCTCTCTCTCTCTCTATCTCTCCCTCTTTCTCCCTCCCTCTCTCTCTCTTCCTCTATCTCTCCCTCTCCCTCTATCTCTATCTCTCTCTCTCCCTCTATCTCTATCTCTCTCTATCTCTCCCTCTATCTCTATCTCTCCATCACTCCCTCTCTTTCCATCTCTCCCTCTCTCTCTATCTTTCTCTCTATCTCTCGCTCTCTCTCTATATATATCTCTCTCTCTCTCTCTCTATCTCTCTATCTCTCACTCTCTCGCTCCCCCCTCTCTATCCCTCTCTCTCCATCGCTCCCTCTCACTATCCCTCTCTCTATCTATCTCTCTCTCTCTCTATCCCTCTCTTTCTATCTCTCCCTCTCTCTATCTCTCTATATCTCTCCCTATCTGGGACGGCAGGTAGCCTAGTGGTTAGAGCGTTGGGCCAGTAACCAAAAGGTTGCTAGATTGAATCCCCGAGCTGACAAGGTAAAAATCTGTCATTCTGCCCCTGAACAAGGCTGTTAACCCACTGTTCTTAGGCCGTCATTGTAAAATAAGAATTTGTTCTTAACTGAATAGCCTAGTTAAATAAAGGATACATTTAAAAAAAAAATATATATATATATATATATATATATATATATCTCTAGCGCTTTTTCTCTCCCTCTCTTGTCCTCCTGTTATAACAATGATTATACAAAAATAAACAGAGGACGCAGTATTTGAAAACCCCTCTTGATAGCCCTTTTTCAAATTCTTAAAAAGAGACGTCTGTTGAGATTGACACATATATGTTTATGATGTTTTGTAGTGTCTTAAAGAAGGCCTGCGTACATTTCCCAACACAAAATAAAATAAAACATTGGGATGCAGACATCATAGCTATTCCAAACATTCTTTCCCCAAAGGACCTTTCGATGGATTTAGTTTTACATATCTTTGGGCCAATCACGTGTGGAATCCCCCTATTATTTTGTTAGATTTGACCTGAAGTTGACCTCTCTGTGTCATTTGGTTTCCATGGTCCCCACTACTCTCTTGTGTCTGATCCCTGGTGGTCCCTCCCTACCTAGACTACAGTTATACTCTCCTGTGTCTGATCCCTGGTGGCTGTACTGGGGTCAGTGTTACCCTCCCATGACCTACCTAGACTATAGTTCTACTCACTGTGTCTGATCCCTGGTGGCTGTACTGGGGTCAGTGTTACCCTCCCATGACCTACCTAGACTATAGTTCTACTCTCCTGTGTCTGATCCCTGGTGGCTGTACTGGGGTCAGTGTTACCCTCCCATGACCTACCTAGACTATAGTTCTACTCTCCTGTGTCTGATCCCTGGTGGCTGTACTGGGGTCAGTGTTACCCTCCCATGACCTACCTAGACTATAGTTCTACTCACTGGCCAGCAGAAGGCACAGTTGTAGCACACACCACTCTGCCTTGTCATACCCTGCCCCCATCCCACATAACACACACTCTACCCCCTTAACCCTTAGTCTCCACAGCCCAAGCCTTTCCGGCTGTAATACTATATCCTTAGGCATGCTTAGAACTCCTAAAATGTGTGTGTTTGTGCCAGCAGACATGTGTATGTCTGGCAATGGTTGGGGAATATGATAAGCTTGCCTCTGTCTGGGGAGGTGAGGTGAGTGTGTCTGGTCCTGCCAATGCTTCCTCTTTAACAGGGCTCTGAAAACACTCATCGGTCCAGGTCCAGACACACCGACAGAGAACCAGGCAGGCCCAAATGTGTGCACGGGCACCCAGCCACCACCATGTGTGTGCGTGCATGCGTGTGTGTCGTGTGTGGGGGCTATCTGCTCCTAAAGAAAGGGGTTGGAGAGGAACGCTCCAGGATAAAGGACGGTAGAGGGGTAAAGAAAAGGGGGAGTGAGAAAGAGGAGGAGAAAAAACACCTAGGTGATTTTTACGAGCTGAAAAAGAAGGGTTAAGAATGAGAGAGGTCAGAGATAAAGTCTGTGGAGAAAAGTTAAGATGAAAGTAGCAAGGGAGGTAGAGAAGGACGCTACTGAGTAATAGAATCAGAGCTTCTGCATTGCTTGCTGTTTGGGGTTTTAGTCTGGATATCTATATAGCACTGTAAAAAGGGCTTTATAAATGTGATTGATTGATTGAAGAGAAAGGTAGATAGAGCGACAGACAGTGTAAGAGAGAGAGAGAGGGAAACAGAGAGATAAATAGAGAGAGAGAGAAATATAGAAATAGAGAGAAAGAGCGAGAGAGAGAGAGAAATAGAGAAATAGAGAGAGATAAATAGAGAGAGAGAGATAGATAGAGAGAGAGAAATAGAGAGAGAGAAATAGAGAGAGAGAGAGACAGAGAGAGAGAGAGAGAGAGAGAGAGAGAAATAGAGAGAGAGAGAAATAGAGAGAGAGAGAAATAGAGAGAGAGATAGAGAGAGAGAGGGAGAGGGAGCTTCCACATTCCCACCTGTCTAAATGTAGGTGAATTCCAGTCATGTTGGATGTATGGGGTCCATTCGAAGGCATGTCTCTGATCTCTCATTTGCTACTCAGTAGTTAGAGAAATAGACTCCATTTGGAAACGGTATTTGTGTTAACTACATCACTCATTTATTTTCATTCTATCTCTGTTTCTCTCGTGTGAAAAGCAACACCCAGTCACCTGATCCTGATGACATCCTGTCCCGTTTTGAAACGAGGAAGTACAGTTGAGGAATGAAGCAGGTAAGAGGTGAGCTTTCTGACATGACACCCAGTTGGTGCTGTCCTCACCCAAACTGTCACGTAATTTTTCACCTGGACAACTTTTCATTATCTGATGTTGTTGATCGAAATATGAATAATAAAACATTGAAGGTAAAAATGTTTTCTTAAAACGTTATATGACATTTATTTGATATGCAAATGTTTATACATATGCATTGTTGGTTATTAATTATTAATTATTCTGTGTTGTTTTTCACTCGTCCATGATTTACATTATGCATTATTTTTCAGTCAGTCAGATCTTTGAAAAAGAAGAAGAAAGAGATAAAAAGGTAGGATCAGATGGTGTCTCTCTCTCCAACTACAAACAACAGGAGAACTTCGGAATGAGGAAGAGTGGCAGAGAGAGACAGAGAGAGACAGAGAGAGAACAGATAGAGACAGAGAGAGACAGAGAGAGCACAGAGAGAGAGACAGAGAGAGCCAGGGAGAACAGAGAGAGAAGAGAGAGACAGAGAACAGAGAGAGACAGAGAGAGAACAGAGAGAGAGAGAACAGAGAGAGAACAGAGAGAGTAACAGAAAGAGAACAGAGAGAGAGACAGAGAGATAGAGAACGGAGAGAGAACAGAGAGAGACAGAGAGAGAACAGAGAGAGAATAGAGAGAACAGAGAGAGACAGAGAGAGAACAGAGAGATACAGAGAGAGAACAGAGAGAGAACAGAGAGAGAATAGAGAGAGAACAGAGATAGAATAGAGAGAGAACAGAGAGAGAATAGAGAGAGTAACAGAGAGAGAACAGAGAGAGAACAGAGAGAGAGAATAGAGAGAGACAGAGAGAGAAGAGAGAGCACAGAGAGAGAGACAGAGAGAGCCAGGGAGAACAGAGAGAGAAGAGAGAGACAGAGAAGAGAGAGAGAACAGAGAGAGAACAGAGAGAGAATAGAGAGAGACAGAGAGAGAGAGAGAATGGAGAGAGAACAGAGAGAGACAGAGAGAGAACATAGAGAGAACAGAGAGAGAACAGAGAGAGACAGAGAGAGAATAGAGAGACAGAGAGAGAACAGAGAGAGAATAGAGAGAAAATAGAGAGAACAGAGAGAGAACAGAGAGAGACAGAGAGAGAACAGAGAGAGAATAGAGAGAACAGAGAGAGAACAGAGAGAGAACAGAGAGAACAGAGAGAGACAGAGAGAGAACAGAGAGAGACAGAGAGAGAGAATAGAGAGAGAACAGAGAGAGACAGAGAGAGAACAGAGAGAGACAGAGAGAGCACAGAGAGAGAGACAGAGAGAGCCAGGGAGAACAGAGAGAGAGAAGAGAGAGACAGAGAACAGAGAGAGACAGAGAGAGAACAGAGAGAGAGAGAACAGAGAGAGAACAGAGAGAGTAACAGAAAGAGAACAGAGAGAGAGACAGAGAGAGAGAACGGAGAGAGAACAGAGAGAGACAGAGAGAGAACAGAGAGAGAATAGAGAGAACAGAGAGAGACAGAGAGAGAACAGAGAGAGACAGAGAGAGAACAGAGAGAGAACAGAGAGAGAATAGAGAGAGAACAGAGATAGAATAGAGAGAGTAACAGAGAGAGAATAGAGAGAGACAGAGAGAGACAGAGAGAGCACAGAGAGAGAGACAGAGAGAGCCAGGGAGAACAGAGAGAGAAGAGAGAGACAGAGAAGGGAGAGAGAACAGAGAGAGAACAGAGAGAGAATAGAGAGAGACAGAGAGAGAGAGAGAATGGAGAGAGAACAGAGAGAGACAGAGAGAGAACATAGAGAGAACAGAGAGAGAACAGAGAGAGACAGAGAGAGAATAGAGAGACAGAGAGAGAACAGAGAGAGAATAGAGAGAGAATAGAGAGAACAGAGAGAGAACAGAGAGAGACAGAGAGAGAACAGAGAGAGAATAGAGAGAACAGAGAGAGAACAGAGAGAGACAGAGAGAGAACAGAGAGAGACAGAGAGAACAGAGAGAGACAGAGAGAGAGAATAGAGAGAGAACAGAGAGAGACAGAGAGAGAACAGAGAGAGACAGAGAGAGCACAGAGAGAGACAGAGAGAGCCAGGGAGAACAGAGAGAGAGAAGAGAGAGACAGAGAACAGAGAGAGAACAGAGAGAGAGATAATGGAGAGAGAACAGAGAGAGACAGAGAGAGAACATAGAGAGAACAGAGAGAGACAGAGAGAGAATAGAGAGACAGAGAGAGAACAGAGAGAGAACAGAGAGAGACAGAGAGAGAACAGAGAGAGACAGAGAGAGCACAGAGAGAGAGACAGAGAGAGCCAGGGAGAACAGAGAGAGAGAAGAGAGAGACAGAGAACAGAGAGAGAACAGAGAGAGAGATAATGGAGAGAGAACAGAGAGAGACAGAGAGAGAACATAGAGAGAACAGAGAGAGACAGAGAGAGAATAGAGAGACAGAGAGAGAACAGAGAGAGAACAGAGAGAGAATAGAGAGAGAACAGAGAGAGAACAGAGAGAGAATAGAGAGAGAACAGAGAGAGAACAGAGAGAGTAACATAGAGAGAACAGAGAGAGACAGAGAGAGATAATAGAGAGAGACAGAGAGAGAATAGAGAGAACAGAGAGAGAACAGAGAGAGACAGAGAGAACAGAGAGAGACAGAGAACAGAGAGAGAACAGAGAGAGCACAGAGAGAGACCGAGAGAGAACAGAGAGAGACTCGAGCCCTGAATGTTGATTGGCTGACAGCCATGGAATATCAGACCGTATACCAATTCAAACCTGAATAAAATGCATTGTATCTCATTGTTGTTTTGGTCAGAGCTGCTGTGTGTGTGTTGTTTTGAGTGGACAGTCCTTTCTGATGGTGGCGTAACAAGGAGGACGTATCGGGGCCCCCTGGGGTATTGTTTTCCGCATCAGGTCCTATTTATGCGTGCGTGTGTATGTGTGTGTGTGTGTGTATGATGTTCCGTATGTGTGTGTGTGTGTGCTTTTCTGACAGCACCGTAATCTGTGTGCGGGTCATCATTCTTAATGCAGCCCGTGTCATCAGTTCCCGTGACAACAGGAGAAATGATGTGGAGGACACATATGAAACAGGGAGCCATGCATAAACATGGAGATGGAGGAGGGGTGTGAGGGCACTGAGGGGATGCATGGGAGAGGGAGGGAGGGAGGGAGGTGGAGAGGGGGGAGATGGAGAGGGTATTGCTCAGGCTGGACCAGTCGCCGTCACACCTACTTATTATTCATGAGCTCCATCTAGGGATGTGTTACAAGCCCCTCCCCCTAGTGTGTGTGTGTGTGTGTGTGTCAGGGCTGTAAGTGATGGATTGCGACAGCGTCAAGGGATGGTAGATCAGGATTAAGATGAAACAGGGCCTCACGCCGCCAGGCTTGGACACTTTCGGCCACACATAAACATTCATCCGGAGACACACCACCACCCCCACAAGAAAAACATCCATATCAAGTCACTTCTATTCGCTCAAACCAATGAAAACACCTAAAACAACAACTTCAAATTAGTGTGTTTTAACAAGCTTTTCAATAGCGAACGTCGGTCAAATAAATCGTAACTCCCCGTTTCTCATGAATTTGAAACCTCTCTGACAGTCAAAATCTGGAACCACACCAACATTAAAAATACTGAAATGTAGTTTCTTTCTGTATTACTTCAGTAATATGACCTGTAACCAGAAACATAAGAACCGGGCTAATATTTTCAGTCGTGTTATGCGTCTGAGCCAGCACACGTGTTTGCCCTCGACATACATACTGTAACAAGCATACTGAGTTACAATGTAGACGCTGGCCCTTTAATTCATCAAAACCCTGAAAAGGAGGAAAGAAACTCAGCCAGTATCTCCACACTGCATTCCAATGGGAGATGTTTTCAATTCACTCGTTATAGAAGGGTCACTCCGGGTCAAGTTCAATGCCATGGAAAAGAGAAGCTATGCAGAGAGGAGTGCCACCCACACACAGAGCACGGCACTGGGAGAATTACCGCCAACTCTGGTGACCTGCGTTTTGGCCAAATACACCCAAATTCCCCCCTTCTGCTATTTACAGTTCTCTCTAGAAAATAATGCTTGGGGTGGAAAAGTAGGAGAGAAAAAACAAACAGATATTGTAGATTGGGTGAGGGAGGTGGAAGGTGAGAGGAACCACAACAGAGTAAACATGGTCTGGGAGAGCGTGCGGTTGTAATGGTGTCATTAGTATGCATCACACCCAGTCCCAACACAAGGGCCTCCCCCTCTCCATTTTTCTCCCTCTCGCTCCCTACACCCCCCCTCTCTCCCTCAGCTGTGCCTCTTCCCACTCTTTTCCCCCTTTCTCTATATTTTTCTCCCACTCCCCCTCTCTGTCAGTGTGTTTCTCTTCATAATGGTTTTAGACTCCATTCAGAGCGAGGGGACAGGTGGAGCTGTGGGGACCAAAGGGCCAGGGGATTGGGAGATAATGCACATGGGCAAATGGAACATGACCGCCGTGTCCGGCGTCACCGCGGAACCATTGTCTGAGCCGAGGAGGGATGGCATCGGCCGGGAAGACAACAAAGCAGCCCCGGCACAATGGAGCATGCATACGAAGAAGGCTGCCACAGACCTCTACAGCTGGCCCAGAGAAAGAGAGAGAGAGAGAGAGAGAGAGAGTAAATGAATCTAATTAGTCACTGCTCTTCAACCTCCCATTACCCATACCTCTGCATTTGGACCCTGAGCTACATATTCACACAGACATGAGGATTGTAGCAGTTTGTGTCTGTGTGTGTGTGTTTGGGTGTGTGTGTGTTTGGGTGTGTGTGTGGGTGTGTTTGGGTGTGTGTGTGTGTGTGTGTTTGGGTGTGTGTGTGTGTGCGTTTGGGTGGGTGGGGGTGGTACATGCATGTGTTTTATGGGGAGAGGTTAAGACTGGTTTGCATATGCGTGAGATATTAGTCCTTCACTCCCTCCCTCTCTCCCCCTCACTGTCTCCCCTGTTCCCTGTCTCCCCTGTTCCTTGTCTCCCCTGTTCCCTGTCTCCCCTGTTCCCTGTCTCCCCTGTTCCTTGTCTCCCCTGTTCCCTGTCTCCCCTGTTCCCTGTCTCCCCTGTTCCTTGTCTCCCCTGTTCCCTGTCTCCCCTGTCCCCTGTCTCCCCTGTTCCCTGTCTCTCCTGTTCCCTGTCTCCCCTGTTCCCTGTCTCCCCTGTTCCCTGTCTCCCCTGTTCCCTGTCTCCCCTGTTCCCTGTCTCCAATGTTCCCTGTCTCCCCTGTTCCTTGTCTCCCCTGTTCCTTGTCTCCTCTGTTCCCTATCTCCACCTCACCTTTCTCCCCTGTTCCTTGTCTCCCCTGTTCCTTGTCTCCCCTGTTCCCTGTCTCCCCTGTTCCTTGTCTCCCCTGTTCCCTGTCTCCCCTGTTCCTTGTCTCCCCTGTTCCCTCTCTCCCCCTCCTTTCTCCCCTGTTCCCTCTCTCCCCCTCCTTTCTCCCCTGTTCCTTGTCTCCCCTGTTCCTTGTCTCCCCTGTTCCCTGTCTCCCCCTCCCTTTCTCCACTGTTCCTTGTCTCCCCTGTTCCTTGTCTCCCCCTCCATTTCTCCCCGGTTCCCTCTCTCCCCCTCCCTTTCTCCACTGTTCCTTGTCTCCCCTGTTCCTTGTCTCCCCCTCCCTTTCTCCCCTGTTCCCTCTCTCCCCCTCCCATTCTCCCCTGTTCCTTGTCTCCCCTGTTCCTTGTCTCCCCTGTTCCTTGTCTCCCCTGTTCCCTTTCTCCCCTGTTCCTTGTCTCCCCTGTTCCCTGTCTCCCCTGTTCCCTGTCTCCCCTGTTCCCTTTCTCCCCTGTTCCTTGTCTCCCCTGTTCCCTGTCTCCCCTGTTCCTTTTCTCCCCTGTTCCCTGTCTCCCCTGTCTCCCCTGTTCCCTGTCTCCCCTGTTCCCTGTCACCCCTGCTCCCTGTCTCCCCTGCGCCCTGTCTCCCCTGTTCCCTATCTCCCCTGTTCCCTTTCTCCCCTGCTCCCTGTCTCCCCTGCGCCTTCTCTCCCCTGCTCCCCGTCTCCCCTGTTCCCTGTCTCCCCTGCGCCCTCTCTCCCCTGCTCCCTGTCTTCCCTGCTCCCTGTCTCCCCTGCGCCTTCTCTCCCCTGCTCCCCGTCTGTCCTGTTCCCTGTCTCCCCTGCGCCCTCTCTCCCCTGCTCCCTGTCTCCCCTGCTCCCTGTCTCCCCCTCTCCCGCACAGCCATCTTGTTGGTCACCAGTGTGTAAACTGAACCTAGCAGTAGATTGATAAGCTGGAGGCTGGAAGTAGAGAGCTGTATTACCCTCAAGCTGTACACCACCATACCTTATCTGGATCTATAGAGAGGGGAGCCCCATTACACACACACACACATACACATAACCCCCCCCCCCCCCCCCCCCCCCCCCCACACACACACACATACACACACATGTCCTTGTAAACCATGAATTTAAGAATACAGATGTCAATACCAATTTATTGATGGAGGCTAAGGACTCTGACTGTTATGTTATTGTCAGACCTTTGTTTGCACTGATAAAACTTATTTTTGAGGATGTCATCTGAAAAGGAAACTCATCCAGTAATTCCTTCCTCCATAGGTTGAATGGTGTGGTCCACGGTCACTCTCTTTTCATTGTTCCTGGGTGGCTGGAATGTCCTGTGGTCCAGTGGCCAGAGACGTGTGTCTGTGGTCTGGGTGGTAATGACAGGTCAGCTCCCACTGGACAACCCGAACCACACGCGGTCAGACCCAGTGGTCAGCCAGCGGTCAAACAAAGAATTTACTGACCGACCATCAGTGTTTTTTCACATTGTTCTCATGGTGAGGCAGTTGAACCTCACATTTAAGGGAATTCTGGACAGCTTCCAACATGAAGGAGAGTTTCCCAACAGCCATTATTACTGCTTTCAGTCAAACATAACAAGCTATATGAAAAGCTTTAACTTCACCAGACCTCGGGATGAATCCAACAGAGACTATGTGCTGGTAGAGTATGATAGACTTCAGTTTGGGGATGTCCAGGGTGTTTTTTTTAGAGTTTCTGTACAGTGTAGAATGCTGTAGCCACGGAATATTTTACCAATAGTTCTTATCTCTAACCAGCTACCACTCTGTTGCGTAGGGATGCTGTCCTGCTCTCTTTCAGTCAAGCTGGTCATCTTCCCTGCATACTCCCCCACCACCCACACTCCTAGACAGGAAAAACACAGTTAATTAAAATGCCTTCACATGGAAGATAATTATGAGTCTCTTTGTCAGTTCAGCTCTTTTCACCCTCAATTTCATAGAACAATAGAAGCCCGGTGAAATATAATTTGCTCTTTGTTAAGATTGGATTCCGCTTTTTCATCTAAGTTGAAACGTTAAGATAATCAAAGTAGCCCAGTGTTTCCTTTCTCGTCTGCTTCACTCTTACTCTCCTCCGCTTTGACAGTGTAACCATGGAAATGGGACTTTGGGATAAAAAGAAGCCATCATTTTGCGGCAGGATTCATTTGGAGACGTGAGTGATGCCATATGAAATCGCTGTCAAAACCTCGCTGATTCTTTGTGTTGCTAGCAGATCCACAGGAATCTGTTCCCCACTGCGTGTGATTTGACAGTCCAGTAGTTTTGGACTTAGTTCCCCCCTGCTACCTCTGACATGTTGACTTTAAGTGGTTGTCTTGACAGACGCTACCCATATTTCAATCACCATTAAGCGGATATGTTGGACAGCATTTTGGGGGTAAAAGCTGAAGTGACACATTGATACAATGTCGGACAAGTGTCATTTCAAATGAGACTGAATGGCAACTTCGGTGGAAATATTCAGAGGCACAAAAAGCAGAGATCCACCACTACCATGCGTGTGGTCTTGTATTTTAGACTCGTCCAAGTCAAGTGTGGCATTGATAATTGTAGTGCGAGTGATTGATGCAATTATTTTTAGGGTACAATAGTCTATGTATTACCTATAGTACACATTTAGGAATCTTTAAATCTCTGCAGTAAGTTGATGCATGTCTGCAGGCCCGGGCCTTTCCCTCGGTACTGTTCTCCAGTTTTAACCATCTGCATTCAACAGGCATCACCACACCAGACTCACGTCATTGGGGAGATGTGGAGCTCATATCTTCAGGATGTACCTGCATGCAACAGGGTTTTATTGACAATCCGACCAAAATCCTCAAAATAAACAGATTTAGTGATCAGAAAGCTCTGGCTTTGCTTCCATGGTGCATTTAGCAGTCAAGAAACTTCCAGGATATTCCATAACTGTTAAGACGGTAAGGAAATTGACTTGGATACAGAGTTGGTGGGGGGTTATACTGATATATCCATGTACTGAAATATGCAGTACAACTGCTCTGTTCTTGTGTCCATGTTTCTGTGCTCTGTCTTGTCCAGCTGTGCTGTGCCATGGTGAATTAGTCAGAGGAACTCTTTGATACCAAGGCAAACAGGTGCAGTAAGCTGTCTCAGTTAGTGAGGTCCGTCATGTTTTGGAGAGGAATAGTGACTCCAATGACTGCTGGGGCTTGTGTCACATCTGAGATGAGAAAGAGACAGAGTGGGAGGGTGAAGAGATGGGGTCAGAGAGAGGTAGCGAGAGAGAGGGGTAGAGAGTTAGAGAGAGAGCCAGAGGTAGAGAGAGAGAGAGAACCAGAGGGAGAGAGAGAGTCAGAGGGAGAGAGAGAGCCAGAGGGAGAGAGGTAGAGAGAGAGCCAGAGGTAGAGAGAGAGCCAGAGGGAGAGAGAGCCAGAGGTAGAGAGAGAGCCAGAGGTAGAGAGAGAGCCAGAGGTAGAGAGAGAGCCAGAGGGAGAGAGAGAGCCAGAGGGAGAGAGAGAGCCAGAGGTAGAGAGAGAGCCAGAGGTAGAGAGAGAGCCAGAGGTAGAGAGAGAGCCAGAGGGAGAGAAAGAGCAGAGGGAGAGAGAGAGCCAGAGGTAGAGAGAGCGCCAGAGAGAGGGGTAGAGAGGTAGAGAGAAAGAGGTAGAGAGAGAGAGGGGTAGAGAGGTAGAGAGAGCCAGAGAGATGGGTAGAGAGGTAGAGAGAAAGAAGGGTAGAGAGGTAGAGAGAGCCAGAGAGAGGTAGAGAGAGAGAGGGGTAGAGAGAGAGAGAGAGAGAGAGAGAGGGGTAGAGAGGTAGAGATAGAGGGGTAGAGAGAGAGAGAGGGGTAGAGAGAGAGAGGTAGAGAGAGAGAGGGGTAGAGAGAGAGAGGTAGAGAGAGAGAGAGGGGTAGAGAGGTAGAGAGAGAGAGAGAGAGGGGTAGAGAGAGAGAGGGGTAGAGAGAGAGCCAGAGGGAGAGACAAAGAGCATAGAATATGACATATCTAAAGGTATAAACAGACAGACAGAGAAAGAGGAAGACGGGGTGGGTTGGATATAGAGAAGCTCCTCGTCCAGGTGCAGGCTTTTTAGAAGATCACAGCACCGTTTGCAGAAACGCTCACTGACATCCCCTTTCTCCGCCAGAGTTGTGATTAAAGATTAGCCTGTCACAGCAGCGCCACAGCAAGACAAGCAGAGGACCTTTTCTCTATTAAACTTTCATAGCAGTTTATATGCTGACGGTGCATTATGGATGATGAACAAGGTCAGGACAATATCACAAACTCCAAGCCCACTCTTTACCCATCACTAACAGAAAACACTGCATACGGATAACAGCCCATGTTTTAGCTGGTAGGACTTCAGCAACTTTTTTTGGTTTTGTTTTGCAAGAGCTCCAACTCTGTCCGTAGGTTTGAGTTGGGAGGCGAGGGAGGTGTCTGCCTTTGAACATAAGTGGACTCACTGGAGTCTTTGTTGAACAGGCAGTGGTCTAGAGTCAACTCTGAACGTGAGCATTGCCACTGAATAGGAATGACAATGTAACCTGGTTTGAGGTCACTTAATGAGGGACATTTCTGAATATGTTTTTGGTTGCATTAACGGCGACTGTATCATCCCCGAGCACTGCAGTGGATAGCAGCTGTGGTACGGGCTCCTGGATCCTGGCTCCTGGCCAATTGTGCTAGCTTGTATTTTTTTTACACGGATCTTAACTTTTGTGTGTGTAATGTCTCGGCCATAATATCCGAAAACAGCTTCTCAAATCAAATCAAATGTTTGTGAAACTCTTACTTACAAGACCTTAACCAACAATGCAGTTTCAAGAAAGATAAGTGTTAAGAAATATTTAATCCAGTGATTCAATCATTGCACCTACACTTATCGCGTGCGTCTACGTAGCCAGGCGCTAAAATAGAACTTGGTTCTATTTGTGACTTTCAACGCACTGCAAGTCCTGCCTCTCCCATCTCCTCATTAGTTTTTAGGAGCATATACCCACATGGGTGATTGAAAGATGAACTGAGGTCCACACTCCAGTCCAGTTGGTGGTGGTAATGCACTTTAAAGTTGGTTGCCAACCGCCATATGAAGTCCAAATAATAATAAGAAGCCTGAAGGATGGAGGAGAGATGACTAGAAACAAATTCGATTTACCGTTTTATCTGTGGACTTATTGTTGGAGTAGAGGACCTTGTGCATATAACAACCCAATGTTTATATCCCAGGATAAATTAGCTAGCAGCAGCAAGCTAGCAAGCTAAATTGCCATAAATGTTTAAAAAATGTATTTAACCTTTATTTAACCAGGTAGGCCAGTTGAGAACAAGTGACACAAACAACAACACAGAGTTACACATGGAATAATCAAACGTACAGTCAATAACGCAATAGAAAAAAATTCTAAATACAGTGTGTGCAAATGGCATGAGGAGGTAAGGCAATAAAGGTCATAGTAACTAAGTAATTACAATTTAGCAAATTAACACTGGAGTGATAGATGTGCAGATGATGATGTTCAAGTAGAAATACTGGTGTGCAAAAGAGCAAAAAAGTAAATAAAATAAATATAGGGATGTGGTAGTTGGGTGGGCTATTTACAGATGGGCAATGTACAGCTGCAGCGATCGGTTAGCTGCTCAGATAGCTGATGTTAAAAATTAGTGAGGGAGATATAAGTCTCCAACTTCAGCGATTTCTGCAATTTGTTCCAGTCATTGGCAGCAGAGAACTGGAAGGAAAGGTGACCAAAAGAGGTGTTGGCTTTTTTTTCTAGTGAGATATAACCTCTGGAGAACGTTGTTATGGTGACCAGTGAGCTGAGATAAGGTGGAGCTTCACCTAGTAAAGACTTATAGATGACCTGGAGCCAGTGGGTCTGGCGACGAATATGTAGCGAGGACCAGCCAACGAGAGCATACAGGTCGCAGTGGTGGGTGGTATATGGGGCTTTGGTGACAAAACGGATGGCACTGTGATAGACTGCATCCAGTTTGCTGAGTAGAGTGTTGGAGGCTATTTTGTAAATGACATCGCCGAAGTCGAGGATCGGTAGGATAGTCCGTTTTATGAGGGTATGTTTGGCAGCATGAGTGAAGGAGGCTTTGTTGCGAAATAGGAAGCTGAGTCTAGATTTAATTTTGGATTGAGATGTTTAATATGAGTCTGGAAGGAGAGTTTATAGTCCAGCCAGACACCTAGGTATTTGTAGTTGTCCACATATTCTAAGTCAGATCCGTCCAGAGTAGTGATGTTAATCGAGTGGGCGGATGCGGGCAGCGATCGGTTGAAGAGCATGCATTTAGTTTTACTAGCATTTAAGAGCAGTTGCAGGCCACGGAAGGAGAGTTGTATGGCATTGAAGCTCGTTTGGAGGTTTGTTAACACAGTTTCTAAAGAAGGGCCAGACGTATACAGAATGGTGTTGTCTGCGTAGAGGTGGTTCAGGGAATCACCCGCAGCAAGAGAGACATCGATGATATATATATATATATATATATATATATATAAATAATGATTTTTGACCTGTCCCCAAATTAATACAATTGGTTCAGAGTTTGTTTTAATATTTCAACCTGCAGGTCCTGATCACGTCTGGTGTGGGGGGGGGGACAAAATCAACAGGCGCGCGATGGCAAACGCAGACTCAAGCGCACGTGCAGTCAGGTCAGCATCGTATACACCTGTTGTTTATGAAGCATGAGACTAATACAATTGTATTTTATTTGGGCTATATGGTTTGGTTTTTATGTGTTTTCAATCAGGGCTCTGCATTGAAGTTGCTGTAGTTTTGGCAACTTATATAGTGTCTACAGTTCTAAAGGTGGTGTATAGAGTATATAAATGCTGATGTGTATGACGTGAATGCAATATGGTAATTAAGCAATAAGGCCAGAGGAGGGGGTGGTATATTGACCATTATAAACTGGGTAGTTTTGCTCCTGGATGCTGATTGGCTGAAAGCCATTTTATATCAGACCGTATAAACTGGGTGGTTTGAGCCCTGAATGCTGATTGGCTGACAGCTGTGGTATATCAGACCGTATACCACGGGTATGATAAAACATGTATTTTTATATATACCACGGCTAAGGGCTGTATCCATGCACTCCGCGTAAGAACAATCCTTAGCCGTTGTATATTGGTAATATACCACACGCCCTTGTGACTTATTGCTTAAATATACCATGGCTAAGGGCTGTTCTTATGCACCTCCTCAACAACTGATGTAAAGGGCATCCCGGGTGGCGCAGTGGTTAAGGGTGCTGTACTATCAGAGACTCTGGGTACGCGCCCAGGCTCTGTCGTAACCGGCCGCGACCGGGAGGTCCATGGGGCGACGCACAATTGGCCTAGCGTCGTCCGGGTTAGGGAGGGATTGGTCGGTAGGGATCTCCTTGTCTCATTGCGCACCAGCGACTCCTGTGGCGGGCTGGGCGCAGTGCGCGCTGACCAAGGTTGCCAGGTGCACGGTGTTTCCTCCGACACATTGGTGCGGCTGGATTCCGGCTTGGATGCGCGCTAAGAAGCAGTGCGGCTAGGTTGGGTTGTGTATCGGAGGACGCATGACTTTCAACCTTCGTCTCTCCCGAGCCCGTACGGGAGTTGCAGCGATGAGACAAGATAGTAGCTACTACAACAATTGGACACCACGAAATTGGGGAGAAAAGGGGGTAAAAATTCAACAAAAAACAAACAACTGATGTAAATGCTCAATAAGCAGTGATAATTCACTTGAGAGGCAATCCTGGAAAACAATCGGCAACTATTAACACGTTTATAAAAATAAGGACATCATTTGCATGAACATTAGCGTTTACAATAAAAACACCCCCTAAATGGGAGAAACCAAATAGGCTGCTCCTAATTGGCCGTGAACTTCACCGCCGCGTTCTCACCTAGGCACCAGTAGACTGCGCAACAGTGGGGAGTAGAGACAGGTCAAACAAAGAGAAACACATTTCTAAATTAATTATAACGATTACCAGACTCTGGCGTCTGCTGTTTAACATATTATAAAGTACAATGTTTGATGGGACTAGCCATAGCATAGTTAGGTTAACAAGCAATTATGTTTGTAACACACAAGTCGGTTTATGTGGTGAGAAATTGAAGGAAATGTCAGACGCACGTAACGATAACTCACAGGTACTGTCACTCTCTGAACATCTCTGGATGAAGGAAAGTCCCTATTTGGAGGATTTTGGGAGATTCACATGTTACATGTCTCTCCCCAAACCTTTTCCTTCAGCACCTGTATTAAACACCCTCTCAGACACCCCCTTCTCTCATAACCCCCCCACAACCCCTCCCTAGCTCTCCGAGTGGGACCCCCTGGTCAGTCTCACAGTGGGTCCCCTCAAGCCCATCAGACAGCACAGAGAGAAGTAATTCACACTCTGTCTCATTTCAGTTATTTACTCCATTACCACCCTGGCTGGCTGTCCTGGCGCTGCCCACAGAGACCCTGTAGAGAAGTGGGTACCTGGGCCCACTGCCCCTGCTCCTACAGGCCTGTTACTAACCCTCTGGGCGATGCCATCCCAATCTGCAGCTGGCATTGCAGGGGGGCATTGTTCAACCATGTGTGGATAGAGAGAGGTGTATGTATGTACTGTAAGTGTGGGTGTGTTCAATTGTGTGTGTGTGTGTGTGTGTGTGTGTGTGTGTGTGTATGTGTGTGTGTGTGTGTGTGTCCACAAGAATAATACATTTAAAAATGACCAACTGGGGACATTTTGTTAGTCCTCACAAGGTAAAATGCTATTTCTTGGGGATTTAGGGTTAGTGGTAGGGTTAGGTGCTAGGGTTAGGTTTATTGTTAAGGTTATTTTTGGGGGTTAATGTCAGGGTTAGGATTAGTGGCTAGGGAAAATAAGATTTTGAATGTGACTGAATTGTATGTCCCCACAAGGTTAGTTAAACAAGACTGTGTGTGTGTGTGTGTGTGTGTGTGTGTGTGTGTGTGTGTGTGTGTGTGTGTGTGTGTGTATGCGGGTGTACGCATGCCTCCCTACCCATTCCCCCATTCCAGTCCAAGTCATTATCACACTCTGATGCCCCTTTTTCTCTCTATGTTTCTCTCTCTATCTCAGATAATCTGGTGGATTTATGGTGAAACAGATCGGGACAATGAAGAGTGGAGAGGTGAGGGGAACACTATTCTTATCACTGTTTTGGGGGGGAAAGGGGGGGGCACAGTTACACCTTAAAATGTCTCCTTTAGGTCTCTTCCTCCTTATGTTTCACACAATATGTCTCTCAGTCTCTCAGCTATAGTCTGATGAACATGGGGTTTTCCTTGAGCTAGCTGCACTGAGCTCTTCACATTTCAACTGATGTCATTTCAATGACACCCCCCTACTAGCCGAACAGAACAGTAGTTACAATGCATTGTGGCTCTGTTTCCGCTACCTTCCATGCGTGACTTTGATTCAAGTCAGCTTGGAGCAAGTGTAAGTCAGTTTAGAGAACATTGTCACTGCCTGTAATAGGTACTAAAAATATATGTCTCTATTCACTGGTGGAAGTGGGTACTACGAACCATAGATCTAGCATCAGATTGTCATATCCCCGATCGTAACTGTCTTACGCTGCATTAAGGATATTTCTCCCCATGGATATCTCTTTTCCACTACTGTATCTCTCATTGTTCTAGAAGAATGGTGTATAGGCCTGGGAATCTGTATTGTTTCTCTGTACATGAACGCAACGAGAGAGATGTGAACCAGAGGGATGTAAGAAGAAACTTGGATACTGTCCGAGTGTCTGACAATATACATCATCCAGT
Organism: Oncorhynchus mykiss; assembly: GCF_057628025.1. Lineage (NCBI taxonomy): Eukaryota > Metazoa > Chordata > Actinopteri > Salmoniformes > Salmonidae > Oncorhynchus > Oncorhynchus mykiss. Next base: position 74,703,085 of record NC_143022.1, read on the forward strand.
CAATAAAATTGCTTTTTTCAAGATCTTTTTTTTTAGTTTCTTTCTGGCCCAATGGGTTGCTGACCCCCAATGACCCCGGCTCTCCCAGGGAGGAAAATGAGGGGCTTGGAGAGGAGATGTTTGGGAAGAGATATAGGTGATGGAAAGGAACATTGGTGGTGTTCGTCTCTGAAGGACAACTGAACCTAGCCATGGAATGTATAATCTCACTTGACTTTTCCCAAACACTAAATTATTCACGCAAAAAGGAAAGCTCAATTCTAGAATGTGGCAAATCCATCGCCATGACCAAAAGTTTGGTATTTCTGTTGTAACCATTACAACAACAAGTAATATATTACTTGAAAGAGAGGAACGCAAGCTCTGGTTTGTGTCTTCACAGAGGGCAGCATGAAAAGACTCCAACTCACACAGTTATTGTTTGATTGACATGTGGAATTAGACAATTCTTCAGCTTCCTGTGTCCGTGTCCATTCTGGTCCCGACTCTCATCCAGAGACAATCCATGTCAGCGTCCCCTTGTGTCACTGCAGATGAGTTGTCATGACAACAAAAGATGGTTTGCCCACAACATTAATATCTAGGGAGATACGTACAGTATGTCAGAGCGTTTATGTTTTTTGTTAGTGTGTGTGTATGCATGTCTGTGTGTGCGTATGTTTGTAGGTGTGTGTATCTTCGAAAGTGCAAGGAGAGTGCTGCAATTGGTGTTTGCCCTGTCCTCTTCAGAAAAAATGATCTTTGGTCTATTTTCCAAGCAGGTGTTGTTATTGGCTATATCTAAAGTGTGGGTCACACCATTTAAAAAGTGAAGACAGTCCGCAGCTTTGCATATGTTGGGGTTTGTTTGTCTCAGCGCACTGGTCTGTGTGGGATTTGATCGTTGACACTTCATAGATTACCTTCCTGGCAGTTTCTCTTCTTCCTCTCTCTCTCTCTCTCTCTCTCTCTCTCTCTCTCTCTCCCTCGCTCCCTCTATCTCCCTCTCTCTCTCTCTTCTCCTCTACCTCTTTCTCACACTGCATACCTGCATATAGACACACATGCACACATTTGCTAGCCTTTCATCATTTATATCTTTTAGCAAAGTTTTTAGCAAAACTTTATAACTAAATTAATTTTGTTTACAAAAGTGGACTTGTCAAACAGGTAAATGAAGGTAATGGAGGCAGTGAGTAGTTGTAGTAAACATGAATGTAAGTGAAAGCAGAAGAAAGAAGAGAAGAAGAAGAAATCAGAGTGTTGTAGAGATGCTAATGGCGGTCCGTGCTGTTTAAGATGAGAGAGTACGATTTTTTGTATTTATTTATAAGCATTGCCTTATTTCTATTAATTCATATTGGATGACTCTCATTCATACTCCATTCACCCAGCTCAATATAACATCAATAGGTTTAGGCTACTACATGATACTACAATTTTCCCTTGCCTGAACCAAGTCTATGATTAAAAGTTTATAACGCAGGTGCACAGGTTGAGAGACAAATGTGGTAACAGACAGTGACACATGCAATACCACCTTGCACTTTCTTGCCTGCATCTAGCTGATCTAGAATGTAGTTATTTGTCCAAACAGTTGCAAAACGTTCAACGAGAGTTTCTACTGGACAAATTCACTTAGGTCCATCCCCGTTTTGTTCCGTTTGCTTCCGTTTAAGAAACATTTTGCTATTGAATCGGCGGAATGAATACACCCTTGATCACCAGCACACACAGTTCACTTTCAGAGCAGCTAGACAAACAGCATCATCACATCTACCTGCTCTCCTCCTCTCACATTTTCCCTTCACTTGTGGACTTCAGTGCACAACACAATAGCTCTCTGTGACCAGGTGAAAAAAACTTTTCACGCCAAACCTTCACATCATAACCGCTAACCTCTACACACAGCCTACATGATTGTCACCATATTAGCTAATGTCATAGTCCACAGTGCTACTAGAACTAACAAGGTAGTAAATCCACAATCCAATCCACGTGTACAATCATGCAGTACAGTGTAAAGCAAGCAGTTTAGCAGTTACACCGGTTGGCCCCGGTGGCAATAAATAAATAAAACCGAAAGCTTACCTTGACATGGAATAGTTGGAGTTTTGGATAGCCTTAGCCAGCTAGTTAACATGAATAGCATGCCTCTCTGTTTGAGTCAGGTTGTTGAGTAGGCTACATTAGCTGCATTAGCTAGCTAAGTAATTGAAAGGGGAAAAGAATACAACAGAATATCGCTCCCTCTCCCTCTGTTGGTTCTTCATTTTTGAAGAAATGCATTTGTTCAAAACTATTCAACTATTGTCTTTCTCTCTCTTTGAGTCAGTTACTCAACGCAGCTAAGCTGTAGCTTGTGCTTTCAGTACTAGTGTCACACCCTGACCTTAGTTATCTTTGTTTTCTTTATTATGTTGGTTAGTTCAGGGTGTAACGGGGGTGGTATGTGTGTTTTTGTCTTGTCTAGTTTTTTGGGGTTTTGGGGTTTTGGTATTCTCTAGGTTAATGTAGGTCTATGGTGGCCTGAATTGGTTCCCAATCAGAGACAGCTGTTTGTCGTTGTCTCTGATTGGGGATCCTATTTAGGTTGCCATTTCCCATTTTGGTTTGGTGGGTTATTGTCTGTCAGCTTCACGTTCGTTTTGTTAGTATGTTTAGTGTTCTTCGTTTAAATAAAGAAGAATGTATTCATATCACGCTGCGCCTTGGTCTCCTCGTTACGACGAACGTGACAACTAGATTTGTTCTTTGATCCTTTGATTGGGGGTACAACATGTAATTTCATGCTGCAAGAGCTCTGATAGGTTGGAGGATGTCCTCCGGGAGTTGTCAGAATTACTGTGTAAGTTTATGGAAGGGGATGAGAACCATGAGCCTCCTAGGTTTTGTATTGAAGTCAATGTACCCAGAGGAAGATGGAAGCGAACTGTCCTCCGGCTACACCATGGTGCTACCGTACAGAGTGCTGTTGAGGCTACTGTAGACCTTCTTTGCAAAACAGTGTGTTTTAGTCAATAATTTGGTGACATGAATATATTAAGTGTAACTTAATAACTTTTATTAAGTGCAACTTGTAACTTAACTTTTTTTATGTTTCACTAAAAAAAATGTTCTGAAATTCACTGATTAGGATGGTCCTCCCCTACCTCCTCTGAGGAGCCACAGCAAGATGTGGTCACACGGCCAGACGTGTATCAGAGAGGTAATAACAAGATTACCGTGATTGGCTGTATGAAATAAACATGGCGTCAGCCAACGTTGTACCTGGGAGACTAACCACCAGAGTACTGATTACAGAAAGACCAGAGAACACGCAACATCATGTCTCATCTACTTTTCTTTCCCTCTCTCTCTTTCTCCCTCTATCCATCTGTTTCTCTTTCACTCCTTCTCTGACTGTCTCTCCATTCCCTTCTTCCCCCTTATCTCTACCCCTCTCTCTCTCTCCTGTCTCTCTCAATCTCTCTTCATCAATCTATCCCCAGGGTCTAGCCCACCCGTTCATACTAAATACACTGCTCAAAAAAATTACGGGAACACTTAAACAACACAATGTAACTTCAAGTCAATCACACTTCTGTGAAATCAAACTGTCCACTTAGGAAGCAACACAGATTGACAATAAATTTCACATGCTGTTGTGCAAATGGAATAGACAACAGGTGGAAATTATAGGCAATTAGCAAGACACCCCCAATAAAGGAGTGGTTCTGCAGGTGGTGACCACAGACCACTTCTCAGTTCCTATGCTTCCTGGCTGATGTTTTGGTCACTTTTGAATGCTGGTGGTGCTTTCACTCTAGTGGTAGCATGAGACGGAGTCTACAACCCACACAAGTGGCTCAGGTAGTGCAGCTCATCCAGGATGGCACATCAATGCGAGCTGTGGCAAGAAGGTTTGCTGTGTCTGTCAGCGTAGTGTCCAGAGCATGGAGGCACTACCAGGAGACAGGCCAGTACATCAGGAGACGTGGAGGAGGCTGTAGGAGGGCAACAACCCAGCAGCAGGACCGCTACCTCCGCCTTTGTGCAAGGAGGACCAGGAGGAGCACTGCCAGAGCCCTGCAAAATGACCTCCAGCAGGCCACAAATGTGCATGTGTCTGCTCAAACGGTCAGAAACAGACTCCATGAGGGTGGTATGAGTGCCCGACGTCCACAGGTGGGGGTTGTGCTTACAGCCCAACACCGTGCAGGACGTTTGGCATTTGCCAGAGAACACCAAGATTGGCAAATTCGCCACTGGCGCCTTGTGCTCTTCACAGATGAAAGCAGGTTCACACTGAGCACATGTGACAGACGTGAAAGTCTGGAGACGCCGTGGAGAACGTTCTGCTGCCTGCAACATCCTCCAGCATGACTGGTTTGGCGGTAGGTCAGTCATGGTGTGGGGTGGCATTTCTTTGGGGGGCCGCACAGCCCTCCATGTGCTCGCCAGAGGTAGCCTGACTGCCATTAGGTACCGAGATGAGATCCTCAGACCCCTTGTGAGACCATATGCTGGTGCGGTTGGCCCTGGGTTCCTCCTAATGCAAGACAATGCTAGACCTCATGTGGCTGGAGTGTGTCAGCAGTTCCTGCAAGAGGAAGGCATTGATGCTATGGTCTGGCCCGCCCGTTCCCCAGACCTGAATCCAATTGAGCACATCTGGGACATCATGTCTCGCTCCATCCACCACGTTGCACCACAGACTGTCCAGGAGTTGGCGGATGCTTTAGATCCCTCATCTGCCACCTCATCAGGAGCATGCCCAGGCGTTGTAGGGAGGTCATACAGGCACGTGGAGGCCACACACACTACTGAGCCTCATTTTGACTTGTTTTAAGGACATTACATCAAAGTTGGATCAGCCTGTAGTGTGGTTTTCCACTTTAATTTTGAGTGTGACTCCAAATCCAGACCGCCATGGGTTGATACATTTGATTTCCATTAATAATTTGTGTGTGATTTTGTTGTCAGCACATTCAACTATGTAAAGAAAAAAGTATGTAATAAGAATATTTAATTCATTCAGATCTAGGATGTGTTATTTTAGTGTTCCCTTTATTGTTTTGAGCAGTGTCTATACTCTCCCTTTCACTCTTTCAACAGGTTGAATAAATTGAACCACACTTTTCAGTGTTTCACCAGACAAATCACACGAGACTTGCTCCCAACCTCCTATTCATTATCCATTCTTCCGCTCTTCTCTTTTTTAACAGCTCTTCAGCTCTTTCCCTTCTTCTGTCTAGCACTTTACTCATCTCTAAGCCTTAACCAGTGTTAAAGCACAGAGCCGGAACAGTGGCTTGTGTTTGTTTGCTGTGTCCCTCTCGTACTGTCGGGTACACCCACAGTCACACACATTGACAGTTGCATATACACACGCATGTACACCCATAGATTAAGGCACCGGTTATTTAATTAAGAGCACAACACTGGAACAGCAGTCACATATGTTAACATTGTAGCGTGCAAATGTACACACATCCCTCCCTAGACATACACAATCACACACACCCAGCACAGGGGTATTTCATTGAGTCAGGAAGTCAAAGCCGTCCAAAGTTGGCTGCAATAATCCATTAGTTCTGTTCTATGCTGATTCGGGGCGTTAAGCCTGTACAATTATTCAAATCTGGGCTTTTAGTTGCAACACACCTCTCTCCATGGGGCTGTGGTTCTGTAATCTTGCCTTTGGCCCTGCATTTCAAATGGCCTTAACTCCCATAAGGAATGCATATGAAGAGTAGCACTAGTGGCTAATCTGCCTGTTTAAGTTGCTGAAACTTACACCTGTCATGTTGTCTCGCGCCAGGCCTTGTGGCTGCTGATAGCCGGACTGCAAATCCACCACCACACTTCCCCTTTTTTCATGATCATCCTGTGGAGAAAAGGAGTCCCCCTTCTTTATATGTTCTTCTCCTTTCCCTGTCTTCGCTGTCATACTTTCTAACTCGGGGAGACGATAGATTGAGTCCCCTGGCTGGTTGTGTGAGCTCGCCACCGCTGTGACGCAGGTCATGTCAAGGAAACGTAATTTGAGTCGCCCATAATCTGACAACTCCCGAGCTGAGGATGGTGTGTATGTATACACAGAGAGAGCTTTAGGGAAGAGAGAGAGTGAGAGGGATAGGGGAGGGGGGGGGGGAGTGAGAGGGAGAACAGGCAGTCAGAAGAACTTGGAAAGCCAAAGTTGCTTTAGTTAAAAAGGCTGTCAATTTATTTTGAATGTGGTTGTCCAATTCGTCTTTGCAAATGGGAGTTGAGTTCCCTGTGTTGATGAAGAGGGTTCCCACCCTCTGTGTTTTGGCATCCAAGTCAGCATGTGTGTTTGTGTGTTTGTGTATGCGCTGAGTATGTTTTGTATGTTTTTGAGCCCAGGGACACCGTGTTAACTTCCGATGGCCGCATGCACACACACACACTCACACACACACACACACACACACACACACACACACACACACACACACACACACACACACATTTGTAGGGCTGGGACAGCGATCAGCTCAGGACAGCTGCACAGCAGCCCCAGGTAACATGGAGCTTGTAGCACCTCAAAGCGATAGGGGACCGCTGTCTCTCCGACATCTGTCTCCACACACTCACACACACATACTGTTCTCAAATGCATTTTTGGCTATAACAAGGTTTTGTATGAGCTGGTCGCCATATGTTACCATAGGCTCAATAACATCCTACAAGTCTCATACTCCCCTGAGTTCAAATGGACACACAACATGTGGATGTACTATCCTTTGGGAGGGTCTAGATGAAGAGTTTAGAGACTTTTTGCATTGTTTAGCTGGCAGGGTTTAGCTGTTGTAAGGCCATGTGCTGTTGGTTGCCAGGCTGTCAGGGCCTGGACGTTTACCCAGGCGAGGGACACTGCCAGCAGGCTAAGGCTGTACCCGCGGCCCAGGCTCGGGTGAGGCCTGGGAGGTTTAGCCCCAGTGGTGGATCTAATATCCATGCTGGCTGAACAGTGAGGGTACCATCTGGCTGGCTGTCCCTCTACGTCTGCAGTCTGTCCCCCTCAGCCATTTAGCCCTGTGTACGATTCACACACATTCATACACACAGACTTTGGGTATTCTGTTTTATGGTGTGATTGTGATCGTAACCTAATTACAACATTAGCTAATGTTCTGGGAATGTTCTTGGGTTGCTGTAACTCTTGTTCAGGTCCTGTTTAAGCCACAGGCCAACATGCTTTGAATTGTAATCCGTAAACATATGTTTTCCAGGACGTGTTGTGTTGATCTGCTGTTATACCATAGTTATACTGTAGTTCTCAATAGTGTTTGCCTATAGGCCAGTAAAGTTGCTGATGTGGACATCGTGTGGGCGTTCTTTTAATAGATGGTTAACCAGAAGATTTTCCTTCATAATCCTTTCAACAAAGAAATTCCACCACTGAACTCGGCAATTCTCAACATAGCCTCTGGCTCTCAGAAACAAAATTTTGAGCCTGAGCCACCACTAAGTCTTGGCCATGTCTCTCACCATGTGTAAAGTGTATGTACATTAGGCCATGTCTCTCACTGTGTGTAAAGTGTATGTACATTAGGCCATGTCTCTCCCCGTGTGTAAAGTGTATGTACATTAGGCCATGTCTCTCCCTGTGTGCAAAGTGTACATTTTCTTCTCCCTTCTGTTAAATGTCAAGCTGAAAGCTCCCCTTTCCAGAACCATCTATGTCATGAGTTTTGGACCTTTATTGTACAAGTTACCACACAACTACGCTGTTCTTGCATGACTTCATAAATGGTACAAAATGTATATAACTAAATGCTTTCACAGAGACTCTTGTGTGTCTTTTATTTAGATTTTTTTAAATCAGGATCCCCATTTGCTGTTGCACATGTAGCAGCTACTCTTCCAGGATCCAACGCTGCACCGTAAGAGATGAGGTTGATGTAGCTCTCAATAGTGTCTTACAATAGAGAGTATTTCAGACAAACACTCACACACACACGCATCCTATCTGAGATGATAATCAGTGACAGTCTTTTCCCGGGCATGGAGAGTTCAGTGGTGCTGCGTGGGAGTGCTGCAGTTAGCTGAAGGCTAGCGTGGTTTTGACAACTCTCTCTGTTCTTTGTGTGTGTAGTACGCAGCTCTGTCACTCTCACACAGCAACAAACATATACATATACATCTCTCTCTCTCTCTCTCTCTCTCTCTCTCTCTCTCTCTACCCCCCCCCCCCCCCCTTCTCTCTCCTATCTATCTATCAATTCAATTCAATAGGCTTCAATAGTTAAATTACTTACATTGTCAAAGTATACATATAACAAAAATGGTGGGACCAACATAAATAATAATAGTAGTAGTGGAAATGGGATTACCTGTCACGTTCTGACCTTAGTTCCTTTGTGATGTCTTTGTTTTAGTATGTCAGGGCGTGAGTTGGGTGAGCAGTCTATGTTCTTTTTTCTATATTTTGGTGTTTGCGGCGGCAGGGTAGCCTAGTGCTTAGAGTGTTGGACTAGTAACCGAAAGGTTGCAAGTTCAAATCCCCGAGCTGACAAGGTCGTTCTGGCAGTTAACCCACTGTTCCTAGGCCGTCATTGGAAATAAGAATTTGTTCTTAACTGACTTGCCTAGTTCAATAAAGATAAAATGCAACATTTCTGTGTTTGGCCTGGTATGCTTCTCAATCATAGGCAGCTGTCAATTGTTATCCCTGAATGAGACCCATACTTCGGCAGCTTGTTTTTCACCCTTGAGATGTGGGTGATTATTTTCTGTTTCGTATCTGTACCAGACAGAACTGTTTCAGTTTCATTTCGTTCTCTTGTTGGTTTTGTATTTTAGTGTTCTGAGTTCTATTAAAGAATATGAACACTTATCACGCTGCGCATTGGTTCTCACCTTCTTCCACCACAGACAGCCGTTACGTTACCATTAACAGCAATTACAACAACAATATTAATGAGAATAACAATACATTAAAGCAATATAGAGGTAGACCAGTCTCAACCTGACTGAGAAGACCTTACCTGACACCCTAGACCCACTTCAATTTGCTTACCGCCCCAATAGATCCACAGATGATGCAATCACCATCACACTGCACACTGCCCTATCCCATCTGGACAAGAGGAATACCTATGTAAGAATGCTTTGTACCTAAAACCCTCACAAACTTTTACAGATGCAAAATTGAGAACATCCTGTCGAGCTGTATCACCACCTGGTACGGCAACTGTACCGCCCGCAACTGCAGGGCTCTCCAGAGGGTGGTGCAGTCTGTCACTGGGGAAAATCTATCTACCCTCCTGGATGCCTACAGCACCCAATGTCACAAGAAGGACAAAAAAGATCATCAAGCACAACAACCACCTGAGCCACTGCCTGTTCACTCCGCTATCATCCAGAAGGCAATGTCAGTACAGGTGCATCAAAGCTGGGACCAAGAGACTGAAAACAGCTTCTATCTCAAGGCCATCAGACTGTTAAATAGCCATCGCTAGCAACTTAGAGGCTGCTGCCCTATATGCATAGACCTGAAATCACTGGCCACTTTAATAATGGAACACTAGTCACTTTAATAATGTTTACATATTTTGCATTACTCATATCATATGTGTATACTGTATTCTATTCAATTCTACTGTATTTTAGTGTATAACGGTTTGACATTGCTCGTCAAAATATTTATATATTCTTAATTCCATTCCTTTACTTTAGTGTACTTTAGTGTACTTACTTTAGTGTGTATTGTGTGTATTGTTGTGAAATTGTTAGATATTACTTATTAGATATTACTGCACTGTTGGAGCTAGATACACAAGCATTTTTCTACACCTGCAATAACATCTGCTAAACATGTTTATGTGACCAATAACATTTTATTTTATTTTATTTGATATGACATGGTATGAAAGCCAAAACTAAACTAAATGGGAAATATTATTGACATTACATTGCACTTTTCACTGCCTGTCTCTCTCTCTCTCTCTCTCTCTCTCTCTCTCTCTCTCTCTCTCTCTCTCTCTCTCTCTCCTATTTAGCTATCTTTCTCCCTGTCCCTCTGTCTCACTCTCTTTCTCTCTGAGTTCTAAGTCCTGTACCTAATGTTCTGTACCACCAGCCAGTGTGTTCGGGTGCATGGTCCTTGTGGTGGTGTGTGGGTGGGCCTGGACAGGGTGGAGCATACCCAATGACTCATTAACTCTATTCTCCCTTTTATAGTCTGTTCAATAACAGAACACTAGACCATCTTCTCATTTCACATTCATCACAGATTCAAAGATGGGACTTTCTTTTTTACAGAATTACTTTTAACCTTCGTGGTTGGGTTTCCACTTTTTAAGAGTTTCTTATGGACTTTTTCTTCTTCTTTCTGAGTAATGTCTGTGAAAATTGTGGTGGTTCTTTTCTTCAATATTTGTGTTTGTGAATTTTGAAGTCGAGGGGAAGCTCCTGTGTGACAGTTGCAGGACTAGATGATGGGGTTGAGGTTTACATCTAGTGGTGTTCAGTTGATGACCCTCTCTGCTGAGCGTATCACCCAGGCACACAGGGAGATTGCCAGGGGTGACTGTCTCTCGCGCTCTCTAAATCGTTAAACACTAGGCAAGGGCAGGGACTAGCGACAAGAGGTGGCTAACATTTTAGTCTCTCTCCACTACCAACTCTCTGCCTCAACCTCCACTCTCATCCTTTTATCTGTCCTTCCTTTTCAGACCCCCTTAACCGATCAGTGAGTCTCTGTCTCAAACCTTTCTCTTCATTCTATCGTCACTCTATACTGGGTGTTTTCTTAGACTGTGACCGCTGACCTTTGTGACTGTTGACCCTGCTGCTTGATTGTGCAATATCTTAAACGAATGGCTCTTCAACGGAACTCCACGTCCTGAAGTAGTACAGAGTTTCAACGGCACCAGGTCTTTGGCTAATATTCCCACGTGACTATTCTTTATGTGTTATCATATAATGGCTTAACTGCAGAAACAGCAGGGTATTTCTTTCCATGGAATGTACTGTACATGGGATTAAAGGCAGTGTGGGGGACGTATTATATAGGGGGGGGGATCATAATCTGATCAGTGTAATGCCAGGGCATGATGATCGTCCAACGGACTGAGATGGCAAACGTTTCCTCCCCACACACTGGAATCAAATGGTGCAAAGCCTGGAGCATATAGACCTTCAACATGCTCATTTCCCCCTGTATTTTCCCTGCTCCATAGCTGAGAACTGTCTTCCTGTTTTATATACATTGAGTGGACACGTGCCAAATTGGGGGGGACCAAGCTAGAGAGCGCGAGGGGCCTTGTCAAAATCCATACGTCTGAAATGTTTCCGAAAATTGACCAAGACCGGATGGGGTGGAGTGGGGAATGGGGTGGGCTGTGGCTTCTACTACTACTACTACAGCCCCCCGTCTATTCCCTTAGAGAGAAAGTGCAAGAATATATGAGTTAAGCAACTCGCCCAGCGAGAGAGAGATCCTCCCCAACGCACTTCTATGTCCATACTATTATCAATTGTTCACGTCCAATTGCCCTGTTATGGTAATCATCAGAAGCCCACCATGGGCTGATTACTCACAGCTGACTTCAGAGGGGCCTGCTTCACACTCTCACCGTTCTCCTTCTGGCTCTGTATGCACTATTAACCCATTCCTGCTTATTAATTCCCTCCCAGTCATTCCGGAGCGGCCACTCCATGATATCTGTCATCATTCCATGCCTATTAGCAGGATGGCCACAACCATAGTCCTGCTTTCTGCTCTGCTCTTGAAGGAAATTAAATGGTTTGAGTGCTGTGCAGAGAGCAATTTAAGTTCCATGTATACAAAGCCATCTTGGAGTTGTGAGGTATTTTTCATATTAGCAGTTGCCCAAGTTAATTTTCTGGATGTCTTTTGTGGCTAAATGCTCATGTGATGGTGTCTGTTAAAGGCATTTCAATGACTTTCTATCATTTTTTAAAATCTTGTTTTTTTTGGTGGCAGCTCAGTGGCCACCAGGCTTATTTCAACAGTGTAAAGGCCATTTGCAAGGTTTTCGAGAATTTGTTGTCCTTTGAAATCATCTGTACTCATAAGTCTGTTCTTTAAAGCCTATATATAGATGGGGATTGTCCCTGAGTGCTTTTGGTTCCACTGCCGTAAATCCTAATGTTGCGCTAGCTCCTGGGATCAGTACAGGAATATTCCTCACAGTGTTCTTTGGCCACTAGCTAGCCTCTGGAATACCCACCATGAGAGAGCTGTGGTTTGGAGCTTCTAGAGACATGTGAGGGAATGTGGGTTCTCGCAGGACTAAACCTCACTCACTGTCTCTGGTTTCTCTGTTACCACATGAAAGGCCAGCGGTAGCCCTGAGTGTGGTCATTTTGATGAAGTCTCCAACTGACATTTGGACAGTCTCGATGGACACCGCTCAATCAAGCAATCAGTCAAGTAATATTTATGTAGCTGTTTTTTATTATATACACTATATATACAAAAGTATGTGGACACCCCTTCAAATTAGTGGATTTGTCTATTTCTGCCACACCCGTTGCTGACAGATGTATAAAATCGAGCACACAGCCATGCAATCTCCATAGACAAACATTGGCAGTAGAATGGCCTTAATGAAGAGCTCAGTTACTTTCCAACAAGTCAGTTCGTCAAATTTCAGCCCTTCTAGAGCTGCTCCTGTCAACTGTAAGTGCTGTTATTGTGAAATGGAAACATCTAGGAGCAACAACAGCTCAGCCACGAAGATGTAGGACACACAAGCTCACAGAACAGGACCGCTGAGTGCTGAAGACCCTAGCGTGTAGAAAACAGCTGTCCTCAGTTGCAATACTACCGAATTCCAAACTTCCTCTGGAAGCAACAATAACTATTCCTCGAGAGCTTCATGAAATGGGTTTCCATGGCCGAGCAGCCGCACACATGCCTAAGATCACCTTGCGCAATGCCAAGCATCGGCTAGTGGTAAAGATCGCCGCCATTGGACTCTGGAGTAGTGGAAACGCGTTCTCCGGAGTGATGAATCACCCTTCACTATCTGACAGTCCGACGGATGCATAGTGCCAACTGTAAAGTTTGGAGGCAGGAGGAAGGCTGTTTGAGGCTGTTTTTCATGGTTCGATCTAGGCCCCTTAGCTCCAGTGAAGGGAGATCTTAACTCTACAGCAAACAATAACATTCTGGATGATTCTGTGCTTCCAACTTTGTGGCAACAGTTTGGGGAAGGCCCTTTCCTGTTTCAGCATGACAATGCCCCCGTGCACAAAGCGAGGTCCATACAGAACTGAAACTGAAAAGGGAGGACCAACTCCATATTAATGCCCATGATTTTGGAATGAGATGTTTGACGAGCAGGTGTCCACATACTTTTGGTCATGTAGTGCATACATATAATGTATATAAAAATATATACAGTATATATATTTATGTACACATTTTGGTGGGGGAGTTGTTTTTTTCTTTTTGCATTTGCCATAAAGTGCTTAACAGCAACCTGGGCCTAAACCTCCAAAAGTGTAGGACAGTTGCAAGGAAAGCTTTGCACACAAATCACACAGGGAAACATTCCAGACGACTTATGCACTTAGGAGTTCTGAAGGTAATGGAAAAAGCGGAACACTCTAAAACAGAGGCGCACAGACAATGTCCAATTTCCGTAAGTCAATACCTTTGGAATCTACGGTCTACTCCCAGTTCATTCCATCTTACTGCTACAGACTTATGTCACGGCACTGCCGAAACCCTCTCCTCTCTCCCCTCCCCTCTCCTCTTATTCAATCCTAGCCCTGACGATTTGGCATTCACACCAATTTGCCATTAACAACACCTGCTAATAACGCCAGCTTTTATTGCATTAGCTATCAACTGTTCCACAGTGGAAGTCATAGCCTAGTGCTCCACGCTACATTGCGAGCCCCCTTTGATTTCCAGTTGCATATATCAACCTGCAATTATAGGACCTGGTCTGGAAACTGTCAAGCATGACTGCGGCGGTATTGGAATTATTGCAATTACACCCAGGTAATTGACCCGCCATCGGTGAAGATGTTAAATGGTGTGTCTGCCGTGTAAGTCCATGTCAGGAACCATCTCATTCCACTTTCCCTCTCAGTGTGACACACTGTATGAAATTGTAGTTGTACCGCAATGAAACATTGTTATAGGACTGGTGAACATACATACTTTGCACTGTGGGACTACAGTGGAAAAGTATGGAGTACCTGGTAGGTTAAGTTAGCCCTGGCTAACATGCTAGCTGGAATCCCCTGCCATTAACCTCTGTATTGTCTTTATACAGCGGTAGATGATGAGTCAATTACACTGTTATTTATTATTTCAACCTGAAACCTGAGGTTCTACTCTCTGCTCATTGCAGGCTGACAGAAGGTGAACATTAGCTTAGCTTAGTGTATTCTCTGTGATGATGAGGGTTATCTGTAGCAGCTGTCTATCTAGTGTTTTCCCTGAATCCTTTCAGTCCAGTGCTGCTGTCTGGTCTGGGCCAGTCCTCGCTACCATCAGGCAGTGCAGTGCAAGACAGCAGCTGCTGCTCGCACAGTCACAGCAGCCATTGTTGATTCCTCCCTCATCACCTCAGTGTGCTCCTATAGATAGATAGAGGAAAGAGCGGGAGAGAGAGAGGATGGGGGAGAGTAGAATGAGGGATAGAGAGAGAAGAAACAGAGTGAAGCAGCTATAGTAAGCGAAGGAGTGAGGGCAAGTGAAATCGAGATATAGAACGTGAGAGAGCGAGAATGAGATAGAGAGGGAGGGGAGGAGTGGGCCACTGAGCCAATCACGTGCGTCTTCGTCTCATCTGAATTAAGCTGTGCAAAACAGGCCCCAGGGCTGGTTGCTAAGCAGTGAGATGGGCTTGGTGATTTCCACAGAGACAGTGTAGCAAGAGCTTTCTGATGGCCTGAACCACACAGCCCATAATGAGCGCTCACACGCATTAACCACGGCAACAATAGAGGTCCACATAGTGCGGTGCACACACCCTCACAGTAATGTGTGAGATGTATAATACATGTTATGTGCGATAATTACATAGATATTTTCCCTATGTACTAATATTGATATTGACCTTATAAGCTGATTTAATAAGAATGTGTTAGACACATACATTCATGTCCGAGAGCCTTTATATTCAAAGACTTAATTGGTGTTTAAATTCTTATATTTTTTAGGTTTGGTTCATGATATTCAGACAAAGTGCTACTCCAGTTCATTCCTCTTTGTTAGCCTCTCTGGCCAAAGGAGGACACAATTTGGCTATTTTGCTAATTGTCGCCATAGCGACATGTTGGTAAACTTGGTTGCCGTGGCAGCGGGGGTCTTGTTTGTTTCCTGAGAGCTCTTGAGATGTGGGTGTAGAAGGGCATTTTCCCCGGGTTCTGTTTTGGGTTGGCTGAGGAAGCTGGTTGACCTTTTGTTTTAGGAGTTGAGAGAAGCCAAACAAGCCAAGTCTGTAGGTCTGTCAACAAACACTTAACGGTCTGGGAGGAGAGGAAATGAAATGAGGACCCTCCAGGCCAGGCCAAACACTATTCATTTTAGAGTGTTTGTGAGCAAGCATGCCACTGGATGCTTCAACAGGCCATATAAATAATGACAAAAGTGTATCTATTCACCAACTTAATCCATTTCTTCTGGGTTGTTGCGGATGAGTTTTGTTACTACAGTTTAATGTAAAGGCTAAGTGAAACATGAATAAAATATAATGTATCAGCTCTTTTCTTGTTTCCTGGAAACTCATTGTCCTTGTCTTCTGGAAACGTCCAAATTCGCAATGCAAAGGCATGATCAAGTAGGGCTATACTGTGTGTGTGTGTGTGCGTGTGTGCGTGTGTGTGTGTGTGCGTGTGTGTGTGCGTGTGTGTACGCGTGTGTGTGTGTGCGTGTGTGTGCGCGTGTGTGTGTGTGTGTGCGTGATGCTGTGGCATTCTAGAGTGAGTGTAACACAGTTAGACATTAGAGCCTGCAGGCAAACAAAACGTCATCACTCTGATTCATGGCTTAAAATTCATCCCAATACTACAACAGGTACCCGTGCTTGTCTTCTCCGCCCCTTCCACTATTGTAGAATTCAATATATATTATCTATATTATTATTATTATAATTCAATATATAATTAAACATATTATATAATTGAATAGTCATACAGGATACTACTTGAACAGAGTGCGTGATCCACAGCAATCAGCCCGACACAAACGCACACCTCTGCGTGAATATGCTATTCCTTTCTTAAATACCACAACATTATCGGTGGATATTTCTAACGCCTACTTTATTCTGTATTCCTTCATCGATAACAAAAGCCACAGAAGTCCTAGGTAATTAAGAAGAAAGGAAAATGAAGCAGAAAATGAAGAACATTGCATTGGACTGACAGCATTGACAGTGGCCCATCATCTGAAGCCAATTAGCTGCTGCCACAGAAGGCGACTGTGGCTATTTTTCTTGTTTAACTTGTCAGAGGGGTCCTCAGCACGCTGCTCACTCATTTCAAACCTTCGCTAATGACTTTAAAACCCAAATCAAAGTGGCCACTATCTGGTATCATTGCCCCCTCATCTAGGAATTTAATTAGGCATTCATTGGTTTGAATAAAATACCCATTTTGGATGAGAAACATTGTTAATAAAGCTCGCTGATTGTGTGTCTTAATCAGTAGTGTAGAAGGACCAGGACAGCTTATTCCTAAGCAGTTCAATCCCCTACAAGCATCATAAGAGTGACGTACTGAAAGAGGCCTTCAGAAGGTCAAAGTACTGGGTTGGCTGTTCTGTAACATGAATAAGGACTCCGCGAATACTCAACGCAATCTCCTGTGCCATTAGGTCCACTGAGAACACATTTGGAAGACAGTGAAAACATTCCGTCTTCAAGTTGATGAAAACTAATCTTACCTACAGGAAGAGGACTGTGGAACGAGTTACTGTATGAACTGGTTACACACACTGCTTCTACAATTCAATGTTTCCAACGTATATATCTGACACACAATTACATTGTGCGTGTTCATTTATACAGTAGTTGCTGCTCAACATCTACTCACCTGGGATTTGAACAACCACTTGGAGCAAAGCATTCCAAACTCCTCGCTACTCCACCATGTCTGTGTCAACAACTGAGTTCACCTGTATGGCGACGCTTTGCACTTCAAAGTAAATCTTAGCCCCGTTAAAAGTACACTCAATAAAAACGATCTTATTTATCATAGTGATTAAGGAGTGACGTTAAAACAGAGTAATATGCCTCATTAGCATTAGACAACTATACACAAAAAAACTCAAATTGCTTACATATGTAACTCAAATCCATGATGAGAGAATAGTCTAATGTGCTGCAAACGGACACTAGCAGGAAGATTGGAATGCCATGAACCAGAGAGGTTGTGAGTTCAAATCCCAGGTGAAGACATGTTGAATAATGATAACTGTGTAAATTAACATCCACAATTGAACGATCTATGTTAGCGAGTGTCAAATATGTAAACGTTCCATGTTAAATTGTTTGTGTAACCAGTTAAACAGTGTTCTTTGCCAAAGTTTTCTCAAGTTGGAGCTTTCGGCCAACAATGTTCTTTAGTTCAGGTAACACTTGGTCCGAAAAGTTCAGTAAACTGAAAAAAGGCTGTGTAACCAATCACTTGATAATAATTAGTTGAAACAACTATATAGATTTGTGGCTATTTTTATCGTTTTACTGTGTGGGTTGTAGAGGCTTCAGATGGAATGAGACCTATCTGAGTTTGTGGGTCTCTGTGCTTCAGTGCTACCCAGCAGATTGTGTGTGCATAAACGTATTTGTCAGAAGGTCTAGTATCTGTGGAGATAATGCCCTTCATGTCATCATTGTGTCCTCACCCAGGACCATCGGAACAACAAGTTTCCCTGCTAGCCAATCAGATGTGTTTGTTTGGCCCCACACCTCCTTGCAGCCTCTATCTAATTGGTCACTGGTGAGTTCCGTGCTCTCTCTTCGAATGCTGATGACCGTGGATGAACTGGACCCTATGACTCTCTAGTGATCAGAATGGAATTTCAAACACCCCTTCTAAAACACACCCCGCATAAAAAAATAACAGACACATACTAAATAAGTGGTAAGGTCATATCTCATCATTATTGAAGGCTGACCTTGAACCCTGACCTTGACCTCTGTATTTTGCTACCTGCTGAAGCCAGGTAAACAGGGGACTTTGTTTTCATCATGATTGGGGAGGGAAGGAGTACTGTACCTTGGACTAAAAGCCTCATTCGTGGCACTGGATTGGGCTGCAGTACAGTAGATCAGTGTTTCTCTGTTGATCCTGGTCAAATTCTAGCTAAGCGGTAATTTAACAGTCATTAGAATAGCTGCTGAAAAACGCTGCAAATCAACTCTTGTAGAATTATTCCTAAGACTGATTAATTGCTGAGAACGATTCAAATAGTTAGGATAGATGTAGTGAAAAATTGCTTACACAATGGATCCTTAGAAGAGGAGTTTAGACACAGACCTGAGTGTACCTGGGAAAGAGATGTTTTTATCTGTGCCTGATGTGATGGGACAGGGAGGGTTTTGAGAGTGATGGAGAGTCTTGTTTTCTCAGTGTCTGTGAACTCTGTCGACCTGGACCTTCTCTCTGTTGCTCTTGGCCTCCGACACTGGACAATGGCAGCGCAGAGAGACACACACAGGCCGTTTTTCACAAATTCTTTCCGATCATTATGATGGCAGAGCTAGGAGAGTGAGATGGGAAGGAAGGAGGGAGGGAAGGAGGGAGGGGGCACACTAGGGGGAAATAGTTTTAGCTCAGGTCAGTTCAGTAGAGAGAGAAGGGGGCGGGTGAAGGAAAAGCTCCTGACAACAAGCCTTTCATTAGACCTCCCACTCCTACTGTGTTGGCAGGTAGCCTAGCGGTTAAGAGCATTGGGCCAGTAACTGGGCCACTATGTGAAATATCTGTTGATGTGCCCTTGAGCAAGGCACGTATCCCAAGTTGCGCTGGATAAGAATGTCTGCAAAATGACTAAAATGTAAATGTACTCCAGTAGGTGTTGTTCCTTGTGTCAACCTGTGACCACCATAATGAAACAGTATTAGAGAGTCTGTTCATAGTCACTGCAAATTCCTTGTACTTTTATCAGTGGAGCTGTAGAAGGCAGGAGGTGTGTGTGTATGTAAGCCTGGACTCTGTAGAGCATCACCTGAGAACAGCAAGCTCCTCCATCACGCTGTCGGCCACACAAAGCTGTGATGTCACTGCCCGCCAGCCGCCACAAAGGGGTTAACTCCTGGGTGGGTCCCACTCCTGACAGGGGAGCACTGTTGGTCACTTATCTTTTTAATTAGCTTTTCACTCTTCCAAGCCCTTACCCCACCCATTCTCCTCTCTCTCTCTTTCTCTCTTTCTTCCTCTGTTTCTCTCTGTCACTCTCTCCCCTCTCTCTCTCTCTCTCTCTCTGTCACTCTCTCTCTTTCTCTCTCTCTCTCTTCCACTGTTTTACTCTCTCTCTCTCTTTCTCTCTTTCTCTCTTCCTCTCTATTTTACTCTCTATTTTACTCTCTCTCTTCCTCTCTGTTGTACTCTCTCCTTCTTATTCTCCTGTTGTTTCTCTCTTTCCTTCTCTATTTACCTTTCCAACTCGATCTCTCTATCCCCCCTCTTTCTCTTACGGTTCCTCTCTCTCTTGTTCCTCCTCTCCCCGGCCACCCCCGGTGACAGATCTGCATCCAGCCGGCGGGTTGCAAAGGCACATTGTCCACCCCCCCCCCCCCCCGCACCCACACACACACGCACGCACACACACACACACGCACACACACACACACACACACAGTCGTAATTAATACATCTCCTCTGTCCATGTTTCATTGTTTGCTTTAAAAGCCCAGGAAAGAAGGAGTTGGGGGAGATATCCTGAAACAGCCTCTAAGATGAATGAAGGTGGAGAGAAAAGGGATGTGTCCCGGGAAAGAGCCGAGCTCGGCACAATGCGGCAAGCTTCATTTAAATAAGGGCCAGCGTCCGCCCCGGTGTGTGTGTCATCACAACGCCTTTACACCTGAAATGAAGTATAACTCGCCCCCCAGATTAGGAAATGCACCACATATCCTCCCGCCCGCCCCACCTCTCTCCTTTCTCCATTATTTGTATTCAAGGTTTTCGAAATGACTTTGCAATCTGATGATGCGCCGGCCTATTATAATGTCGAGCAGGACAAATATCCCTGCGTTTTCCTCTGTAGAACTAACACAATTTTTCCATGTCAGAGTTGGGTAATATCCCGACGGTCCAGGGAGGCAGCGGGCTGCGTTTGGGAATGCTGTCATTAATCCTGGTGGGCCATCTCGCACTCAGATTATTAGGGAAATAAATTTGCATGCCAGGTGAAGCACTGAAGGCGCAAATTATATTTCCTGACAGCGAGGTAGAGAATGGAGCCAGCCACTGCATCACTCACCCCCACCACACACACAAACACACGCACATGCACACACACACGTGCACACACACACACACAAGCATGTACACACACGTTTGCGTGCGTACACACACACACAAATACATCACAATTATTATTTAAGCCATTTTTAAACAAGGCACGGGTCTGAATACTTCCCGAATGCACTGTACTGTATAAACACACCACCTATTCTCCTGCCCCAGTACTGCTGGCTATTACCTAGCGAGAGGGGAGTCCAGGTCTCTGTTACAGTTTGCACTACCTCAGATATCTCCCTGGAGCCCTGCTGTAATCCGCACCGCAGATGACAGGAGGAACTGGGAGGGACAGAAACACTGTTGAATAGGATAGTACGATTCCCACTGCATTTATTGAGCGTACAATTGTCAGCGTGTGTGTTTTTTGGGGAGGATTGAATGTGTGTGAGTGTTGTTGTGTATGCGTGCATGTCTGTCTACCGTGTGTGTGTGTGTGTGTGTGTGTGTGTGTGTGTGTGTGTGTGTGTGTGTGTGTGTGTGTGACATGGTCCACTAGAGCTTGAGTGTCCTCTAACCCTGACAGTAATGGTCCATAAAAGCCTAATGGGGTGGGCAGCAGTGTCAACTTCATTATTTAACATTTCCCTCAAAAGATGAAAAGACTCTCTCAACTTCTCGTGTTGCACACACGGCTAAGCAACTATTTTCATCCTCTCTTTTTGTTTTAGTCTAGCTTTAGGAGTCCTGGACTGTCCCCCCCCCCCCCCCCCCATTCCTAAATGTATGGTCAGTAGTTCTTATTGTCCTATAAA
>NC_143022.1:74729284-74731784 GCF_057628025.1 Oncorhynchus mykiss
ACAAGGAACATTTCACCTGTCCCCTCAAGTAAAAAAGCTATTTTAGGTTTAGGGATTAGGATAAGGGTTAGGGTTAGGGATTTGTGGTTAAAGTTAGGGTTAAGGTTAGGTTCAGGGTTAGGGTTCGGTTTACAGTTAGTAAAAATAGGACTTTCGATGGGAAACACAAGGATTAGAAATAAAAGGCCTACCAACAACAACCATTTTCCATAAAAAGTATCCTAATATTTAAAATATTCCATTTGAATATCAAGACCTTTTTGTTTTGTTCTTGCATAATGCCCACTTCAACATTGAATGATCATATAGTGGACTCCTTGACTACTATAAAAATGTCCATAATAATGATGTATATGCCTTATAAGAAGCTACTCTTCTTCTCAGGTTGTGCCCGTATCCACCTCTCCTGATTCCCACTTCCTGTTTCTGGCCATTTGATCCGATCAATCAAGCCCCGGGGTGTATTGGGGTTTTCATGACAACCCCCTTCCCCCTCTTTCTCTCTCCTCTCTACCAGACCCAGGACTGGCAAGGGAACCCTTTGAGATCAAGCGAGAGACAGAGAGAGGAGAGAGGAGAGAGGAAGAAAGGAGAGAAAGGGGGTTGAGAGATCCGATTTCGACTCCATCTTGCATCACAAGAGCAAAGTCTAAACCCCCAGAAAACCACATAATATTCTGGCAGTGGACAAAGAGTCTGGATTCAATAAATATGTGGACTAAGCTCCCTTTTCAGACCCAGGGTATTGAATTCCTTATTTAGGTCATTTAGACTGGGCAAAATTGATCAAGTATGCAGCTCAAATCTGCTGCTCTCTTTTCCTCTCTATCACTAAAAGAAAGGGAGAGAGAGAGAGAGAGTGATTGAGAGAGCGACCATACGAGTGAGTGACCATGTGTTTCAGTAACCAGGCTAGAGAGAAAAAGAGAGAAAGTGTGGTTCTGTGTGTGCGTGTCCAGAGAACATGTCAATGTTCCAGTGAGAGAGAGGTTGTGAGGTTTTCTTCAAGCAGAGAGTCTCACAGGGGGTTGTGAGTAGATGCTGCTCTCCTGCCTTCTCGTTTAGAAGGCCTTAATTGGCCATTAGGCTGAAGAATAGCCTGCTCTCCTCTCTTCTCCCCCTCTCCTCTCTAGACCTAATGCTGATTAGGACTTTTATTCCCTAATAAACACAAAGAGATACATTAGTTATAGAGTGTGGTAAACATAGTAAATGGACTCTGCTGTGTAGAATAGGATACACAAACACCGTACAGAACGGCTTAGTGGTATAAACACAAAACTGACCTTGGATCAGCTGGCTGTAGATAATAGCTTTAGTCATTTGGGATAAAATGAAAAGCTAGCATAGGATCACTGTCTATGGTTTGGGTTGGCCAATTGTTGCTGTAAACTCATGCATGCTACATTTGACACTTGACAGGTTCAACTGTCTGTGATGTGTTTAGTTAGTTGCAATGAACCGAAACATTATTATTGAATGAGTGAACCAACGTTTCCACTTTTCTCAGTGAGTTTAAGTCCTTTTGTAGTGTGGGCTCCCGTGAATGAAGACGTTGTCCACAAAGAGGAAAACTCAATCAGATAGTCATCTGGCTGGGAGTAGGTGATAGACGGGATAATTACTCACTAAAGATGCAATCACAAGGAGGTGCCGCATGCAATCAGGCCTGTGTGTGTTAGGGTGTGTTGTTCTGGGCAGCCTCCGCAGCACACAGAGTTATTCCGACTGGCCGATGGGTTTTAAATGAGGAGGGAAGCTGTGAGGTAGTTCTGCATTGGTCCCAATAGTCTAATGATAGGGTATGGATCACAGCAGTAGCATAGAGTACGACAGTTTTCTGAGTTTGGGCTCCATTCCAAACCAAAAAATGTGTTCCCTTCCATTAAATTTAGTCCATAATGACTTGCTTTCTCTGGCCACCATTTCCATAGGTGTTGATCTTTATTTATGTTTGAACTCTGAGTCATCTATAAAAAATATTTTTTTTAAACACCAGAAAAACTAATTGGACTCTCCTGACAGTCAATGACTTTGATTGGGTAACTGGTTCCAACAATTCACAACAGACTTGGCAGTTTCAAGGCTTAGCCTTTGCTGCAGTTTTGCTAAGGTATTACAATGGTACTATAGGCTGGGAAATGGGTGATTAGTTTCACAAGGCAACACGTTAAAAGTCTGACGATACAGGAATGATCAGGCTTACATAAACCACTATACCAATGCACATAACTCACATCTTTAAGAGAGCGAGAGAGATAAATAATGAAAGCCATTGAGGAGTTCCTCCACTGGAAAAGGCCAGCCCCTGAAATGGTTTAATCAATAGAGGAATGTTCTTGGTAATGGAGTGTGTCAGCTTTTTAACCAGACTAAACCTTCATCAAGTCAATGAGGAGAGTTAAACCTCGCACTGATCTGAATAATCTCACAACGTATCGACTGGCCACAGACTGAGGAGGAATACCAAACACACACACAAACACACACAAACACACGC
>NC_143022.1:74736784-74774284 GCF_057628025.1 Oncorhynchus mykiss
ATTACAGCTGATGCATGGCTATTGTTTGGGTTAGAGTGTAGATGAGGAGGACGGTGAGAAACACCTGAAGCAAAGGGACGGGGTGTACTGCTGTTTGTATGTGCATGTGGGCATGTGTACACTCTAATGTGTGTGTTAATGTATCTGTGTATGTTTATATGTGCTTACGTGTGAATGTGTGTGTGTGTGTGTGTGTGTGTGTGTGTGTGTGTGTGTGTGTGTGTGTGTGTGTGTGTGTGTGTGTGTGTGTGTGTGCGTGTACGTGTGGGTGTGGGTGTCTGTGTGTGTGTGTGCGCGGGTTTGTGTGTGTGTGTGTGTGTCCATACTGTAGAATATATGTGGGAGCCAGATTCTCTTCCCTCGGGGCATGTGTTCTCCCTCATGGTCTCTAATTAAGTAAATGCACTTGAAACGCCACTCAGGTCACATGGGTCATATCTGAGAGGGAATGACGCCATTGGATCAGCCCCCGGCCCGTGTGACCAGGGCTGGAGGTCAGGGGTCGTGTGTGAGAGAGCTGAGAGGAGGAGTGCGGGTGTCAATATCAAACACAGACCTTTCATGTTCACTGCAGTGTGAGAGAGGGTCTTCAATGCTAAATGGTGGGCTAATTGATGAAAGAGTGAATGAAAGAGCAGAGAAACAGTGAGGAACTGAAAGAGAGATGGATGTATATAGAGATGGAGATAGACTGATGGACCGTGGAGAAAGAGGGACGAACAGTGTCCTCACATTGTTCTTGCTCTCTGTCTTGATTTCTGTCTCATTCCCCCGCTCTCCATCTCCCTATATCTATCTATCCCTCTAGCCTATCTCTCCATCTCCCTATCGCTCCCTCTTTCCTATCGCTCCCTCCCTCTCTCGCTCCCTCTTTCCTATCGCTCCCTCCCTCTCTCGCTCCCTCTTTCCTATCGCTCCCTCCCTCTCTCGCTCCCTCTTTCCTATCGCTCCCTCCCTCTCTCGCTCCCTCTTTCCTATCGCTCCCTCCCTCTTTCCTATTGCTCCCTCCCTCTCTCGCTCCCTCTTTCGTATTGCTCCCTCCCTCTCTCGCTCCCTCTTTCCTATCGCTCCCTCCCTCTCTCGCTCCCTCTTTCCTATCGCTCCCTCCCTCTCTCGCTCCCTCTTTCCTATTGCTCCCTCCCTCTCTCGCTCCCTCTTTCCTATCGCTCCTTCCCTCTCTCGCTCCCTCTTTCCTATCGCTACCTCCCTCTTTCCTATCGCTCCCTCCCTCTCTCGCTCCCTCTTTCCTATCGCTCCCTCCCTCTCTCGCTCCCTCTTTCCTATCGCTCCCTCCCTCTCTCGCTCCCTCTTTCCTATCGCTCCCTCCCTCTTTCCTATTGCTCCCTCCCTCTCTCGCTCCCTCTTTCCTATTGCTCCCTCCCTCTTTCCTATCGCTCCTTCCCTCTCTCGCTCCCTCTTTCCTATCGCTCCCTCCCTCTCTCGCTCCCTCCCTCTCTCTCTCTGCAGTGGACTATGGTGTCTGTAGGGGGAGAGCAGGTTGTTGGAGTATGTAGGTGCTGTCGTGCAGAAAGAGCTGTG
Source organism: Oncorhynchus mykiss (assembly GCF_057628025.1). Taxonomy (NCBI): domain Eukaryota; kingdom Metazoa; phylum Chordata; class Actinopteri; order Salmoniformes; family Salmonidae; genus Oncorhynchus; species Oncorhynchus mykiss. The sequence goes on from NC_143022.1 coordinate 74,738,324, forward strand.
ATTGACTAACACTGATTATTTACATACAGGGTGTCAGCACAGTCTATGATAAAACACAGTCCCCTGTCCCTGTCCCTTACCCATAGTCCCCTGTCCCTTACAAACACACACACACACACACACACATACACACAGACTGAAATGTTTAGTGCACAGTATTTAAGCATGATGTGATTATTCACTAAGCCTCTCTCTCTCTCTCTCTGTGTGTGTGTGTGTGTGTGTGTGTGTGTGTGTGTGTGTGTGTGTGTGTGTGTGTGTGTGTTTGTGTGTTCCAGGGACAGGTGTCAGATCGCAATGATCCACCTGTCCCTAACTGTGTGTGTGGTTATTCTAGTTTGTAACCTGAACTTTTAGGGTCACTCAGTAGGGTCAGCGGCTGGTTTTACTGTGTCTGGCTGAGCAAAACATCTGGCCAAAACATGCCTTTGAAAATGCGACTCCCCTCCCTGCCATAGCCTTCCTCACGACATACTTCTCAGCTCTCTCTCTCTTTGAAGTGTCTACATGCAGTAAGTTATTTTGGCCACCAGGGGCAGTGTTCATTCTCTTCCCATTCAATGAGTTGCCGACAAGTACTCTTCTGGGTTTGCCTGTTTTGATGCAGTGAAAAAGATGACTCCCTCACTTCCCCTTCCAGTCTGCCACAATATGACATTATTCTCTCCATATTACTTGAATTTAATCAGACCCAACACCCGAACGATCTCACATGTACACAGACACGCTTAACACTTACTGACTCTTGACTACATGGCAAACTGATTATAGTTATCCCTTATCTGGTCCAATTATTCCTATTTCCTCCTCTCTCCTCTCTCCCCTCTCCTCTCTGCCCTCTCCTCTCTCCTCTCTCTGCTCTCCCCTCTCCTCTCTCCCCTCTCCCCTCTCTCCCCTCTCCTCTCTCCCCTCTCCCCTCTCCTCTCTGCCCTCTCCTCTCTCCTCTCTGTTCTCCTCTCTCCTCTCTGCTCTCTCCTCTCTCCCCTCACCCCTCTCTCCCCTCTCCTCTTTCCTCTCTCCTCTCTCCTCTCTCCCTCTCGTTACACAGTTGTTTTCCTCTACGTTCACTCTCCATCTCCTCTCCTCCTCTCGTCCCTCCTCCTCTCTACCTTCCCCTCTTCCCCTCCAGAAGCCAGGGCTATTGTGTGACCTGCTAATGCTGTAGCTAGAGTCAGGGGCATGTTGAGTCTAGTCTGTTGTGACAGATAGTATTTAAGAATTTGGACTCGTAATGGTGCATTTGTGTATAATTTCTAACTCTCTACCCTGTACCCTCTTTCTTCTGCTCCTCCCTCGCGCTCAATCTTTCTCTCCCTGTCCCTCCTCTCCACTTCCCTCATCCCCCCCTTTCCCCTTCTTCCTCTCCCTTTCTCTCAGTCCCTCTCGCGTTATTTGAAGACGTGCAGCATGATGATACAGTTAGAGGAGGGGAGTGTGTGAGTGTATGTGACCACTCTGTTGGCTCTAATTGGTGCTTCTGCGTCTGAACACTGGCCCTGCCTCTCCCTTCTGTCACCAACACACATAAAGTACCTACACAAACACTATACACGCACACACACACACACACAAACGCGCGCAGCCAGGTCACTCATGATATACAAGTCCGTTTTCGACGTCCATCCCTGTCTGAGGATGTCGGGAGATGATGTGGAAAGAGAGCTGGTACCTTCAAGTAGGTTTGGGTTTTGCCAAGGTGTTGTGGACGGGGATGGGCGTAAGCACCTGCCTCTAATTCTAAATATTGCAAATGCTGCAAGTTTGAATCCAGAGATAAAACCTTAACCCTTACCTTAACCATTCTGAGTTAATGCCTAACCTTAAAAATTCTGACTCAATATCTACACTTAACCTTAAACGCGTTGATGTTTGAGAAACATGGATGAACGTGTAATGCTGATGTCAGACTGTGCTGGTAGCACATACTCCCCTCATCATTCTATAAAGTAATACCAATGCTTTCATACATTTTTATCAATCTCAATTCAATCACCTGCATTAGATGTTTGTTAACTCTCTCTTTCCAGTCGCGTTTTAAAGCAACACTCTGAGCCATTACTACTTCTCAGCTATTAAGTCAGAAGTATCTCTGTTTCAGGATCATTTCTCACTGTTTCCTGCATATCATTATCCGGTATCGCTGCAACATGTTTATTCTGGTTGTGAGCCATCTGTTGTAATCGTTAATACTTCATAGGTCTTTGGTTTAAACGGCTAGACCCTATGGATGTTGACATGTATGGGAGAAGTCATGTGTGGCAGGATGCACTCTGTGTGCCTTTACAGTTGGCCCATTGATTTATAATTAACACCAGGGTTACTGCTCCAGTACACACACAGCTGTCCTTTCTCTCTAGGGTCAAAGCAGTCACTACAGTCGGTGTGTGTGTGTGTGTGTGTGTGTGTGTGTGTGTGTGTGTGTGTGTGTGTGCGTGTGCGTGTGCGTGTGTGTGTGTGTGTGTGTGTGTGTGCGTGCGTGTGTGTGTGTGTGTGTGTGTGTGTGTGTGTGTGTGCGTGTGTGTCTTTGAGTGTGTAGTAGGGAGGTAACACAAGCCTCCCTGTAGACCATACACCATCCAGTGTATTGATTAATCCCAGGTCACTGGCAGGGCTGGCCACACAGACCTTCATCTATTGACCCTTCAAATCGTTTTCCTTTTGTACTGGGTACAAACTTTTTTAGAAATGTCCACCCCGTTAGAGATGTTCCAAGAATGTTTGTGTTTCTGGAATGTTTTCTGAAGGAACATTCTCAGAATACTTAAGCAACTGCTTGCAAGAACTGAATCAAGTGTCAAGGTTTGGCAGAAAGGTGATATGCTCTGTTGTCAGTATGTGATGTAGCTACATAACATATTTGTGAGAACAGTATCCCTTCTCCACCCTGCCTATAAGACATATCTCCACTATTTTTCTTTACAAGAACTGTTCAGGGGTCAGCGAATGTGGTCGTCAGTGTACTGGAGGTGCAGTGGCCAGAGCTGGCAGCAGAGTGGAGCACTGAGAGTAATGGTATTGGACAGGCTGAGGCAGCTATTACCTCCCCGTGACCTGTGTCTGAGCAGGAAGTCAGAGCCAAGGGAAACAGGCTGGAAATGGGTTAGGGCAGGGTAGGAGGAGACAGGTTAGAGTAGCGCAGGACAGGCCAGGGCAGCACAGCGCAGGAGCCGGTTGTACCGAACAGGCAGGGTTCCTTGCAAGCCAAGCTAGCCTTGATGATTCACCAACACAGAATGTATCATTTGGAGTTGATACAGCTTTATCTCTTTTCATGGTGTGATACCAGGAGGGGATGGGACTGGACCATGGGGAATCTGGCAAATCAGAAGGCATGTCCAGCTGGACCACCAACACACAGCCAATTAGAGTGGACAGTAGTGCTGAGCGATTAGTGCTTTTTGAGATCGATTCGGTTTCGGTTCCATTATTAAAAAAATTAGCACAGTTTTTGATTTCTGTTTCGATTATTTCTTTTTAAACATTAGATGCATTATGAAATAATGACATTAAAAAGATTTTGGAGCTTTTCTCAGCCATCACTAGCCTTTTTCCTGACACTGACAGCAGGTTGAATGTTGTAACAGCACAGCAATATTTTTTTTTATAGGAGTCTATGATGGTAGTGAATGACTATGTCACGACTGCTGCCGAAGACATTGCCTCTCCTTGTTCGGGCGGTGCTCGGCGTTCGACGTCACCGGTCTTCTAGCCATCATTGATCCTTTTTTCATTTTCCATTGGTTTTGTCTTGTCTTCCCATACACCTGTTTTCAATCCCATTCATTACCTGTTGTGTATTTAACCCTCTGTTTTCCCTTCATGTCTTTGTCAGAGATTGTTTTATTGTCAGTGTAGTGTGATTGTTGTATAGGTGTGCGTCGGGTCCTTGTACCCATGTTTATGTACATTTAGTGTTATGGAGCATACTCCGTGGACTTTATTAAAAGACTCCATTTTACACTCCATTTGACTCTCCTGCGCCTGACTTCCCTGCCACCTATTACATCTACGCATGACAGAATCTCTGACCAAATATATGAAGTCAGCAGGAGAGGACACTATGCCCATGGAGCTGGAGGAACGCGTTCAGGAACAAGCTAGGGAGATTGACGTTATCAGCTCCGTCATGGATCACATTGCCATGAAAATGGATCGCTGGGAGAGACAGGGAGTTTCTCCAGCGCCACCACCACCACAACCGGAATCTCCCGTGAACGATTTTTCCTCTCCGGAATCGAGGATCCATTTATCCCTACCTACGGGATACAACGGAGATACTGCCGGCTGCCAGGGTTTCCTCCTTAAACTGAACTTGTATCTAGCCACGGCCTCCCCAGTACCATCTGACCGTGAGAAGAGTTACGCCCTCGTCTCATGCCTCACCGGGAAAGCCCTGGAATGGGCCAGCGCTGTGTGTAGTAGGGAGGTTGCGGCGCTGGACCATTTTGAGGAGTTCACCCGCCAATTCCGGATAGTATTCGATCACCCACCTGAAGGCAAAGCAGCGGGTGAGCTTCTCTATCATCTGAGGCAGGAGACGAGGAGTGCACAGGATTTTGCCTTGGAGTTTAGGACCTTGGCTGCCGGCGCTGGATGGAGCGACAGGGCCCTGATCGACCATTACCGTTGTAGTCTACGCGAGGACGTCCGTCGGGAGCTGGCCTGTAGAGACACCACCCTCACCTTCGACCAGCTGGTGGACATGTCCATCAGGCTGGACAACATGCTGGCTACTCGTGGACGTCTAGATCGGGGTCTGGTTGTTCCATCCTCCCGCACCCTCTCTCCCGAACCTATGGAATTGGGAGGGATGGTGCGCAGGGAGACCGGAGGGGGTTCCCGCTCGAGCACCATTCAAGGTCGCAGAGAGCACACTGCTGGTCGGTGCCGGGTTGGTTCCTCTGGGAATAGAGAGGGCAGGCAGGGCATTCTGGCGTCACCCCAGGTGAGTAGGCACCATTCTCATCCAGAGCCCTCTGCTGCACTAATGTTTGTCTCTGTCTCTTTTCCTGACTTTTCACTGCATTCCCAGTATAAGGCGCTAGTAGATTCGGGTGCGGCTGGAAATTTCATTAATAAAAGTCTAGCTCATAGTTTAGGGATCCCTATTGTTCCTGTGGATATGCCTTTCCCTATTCATGCCTTAGATAGTCGACCATTAGGGTCAGGGTTTATCAGGGAGGTAACCGCACCTTTGTGTATGATAACGCAGGAGGGTCACAAGGAGAAGATTAGTCTTTTCCTTATTGATTCTCCTGCGTATTCTGTGGTGCTAGGCCTACCCTGGTTAGTTTGTCATAACCCCACTGTTTCTTGGCCACAGAGGGCTCTCACAGGGTGGTCGCGAGAATGCTCAGGTAGGTGTTTAGGGGTTTCCGTTGGTGCTACTACGGTGGAAAGTCCAGACCAGGTCTCCACCGTGCGCATTCCCCCCGAATATGCCGATTTGGCTCTCGCCTTCTGTAAAAAGAAGGCGACTCAATTACCACCCCATCGACTGGGGGATTGTGCGATAGATCTCCTGGTAGACGCTGCATATCCCAAGAGTCACGTGTATCCCCTGTCGCAAGCGGAGACGGAGGCTATGGAGACATATATCTCTGAATCCCTGCATCAGGGGTTCATTCAGCCATCCATTTCACCCGTCTCTTCGAGTTTCTTTTTTGTGAAAAAAAAGGATGGCGGTTTACGCCCGTGCGTTGATTATCGAGGTCTTAATAAAATCACAGTGAAATATAGTTACCCGCTACCTCTGATCAATACGATTATTGAGTTAATGCACGGGGCACGTTTTTTCACAAAATTGGATCTCAGGAGTGCGTACAATCTGGTGCGTATTAAGAAGGGTGATGAGTGGAAGACGGCATTTAGCACCACCTCAGGTCATTATGAGTACCTGGTCATGCCATATGGGTTGATGAATGCTCCATCAGTTTTCCAATCATTTGTAGATGAGATCTTCAGGGACCTGCACGGGCAGGGTGTAGTGGTGTATATCGATGATATTCTGATATACTCTGCTACACGCACCGAGCATGTGTCCCTGGTGCGCAGGGTGCTTGGTCGCCTGTTGGAGCATGATCTATATGTCAAGTCTGAGAAATGCTTGTTTTTCCAACAATCCATCTCCTTCCTAGGGCATCGGATTTCCACTTCAGGAGTGGAGATGGAGAGCGACCGCATTACAGCCGTGCGTAATTGGCCGACTCCAACCACGGTAAAGGAGTTGCAGCGTTTTTTGGGGTTTTCCAATTACTACCGGAGGTTTATCCGGGGTTTTGGTCAGGTGGCAGCTCCCATTACCTCACTGCTAAAGGGGGGCCCGGTGCGCTTGCAGTGGTCGGCTGAGGCGAACAGGGCTTTTGAGCACCTGAAGACTCTGTTTACTTCTGCGCCTGTGCTGGCTCATCCGGATCCCTCTTTGCCATTCATAGTGGAGGTGGACGCATCCGAAGCTGGGATAGGAGCAGTGCTCTCTCAGCGTTCGGGTACGCCACTGAAGCTTCGCCCCTGTGCTTTCTTTTCTAAGAAGCTCAGCCCGGCGGAGCGAAACTATGATGTGGGGAACCGGGAGCTGTTAGCTGTCGTAGAAGCTTTGAAGGTGTGGAGGCATTGGCTTGAGGGGGCTAAACACCCTTTTCTCATCTGGACTGACCACCGCAATCTGGAGTATATCCGGCAGGCAAAGAGATTGAATCCTCGCCAGGCAAGGTGGGCCATGTTTTTCACTCGTTTTGTGTTTACTCTTTCTTACAGACCAGGCTCCCAGAACGTTAAGGCAGACGCATTGTCTCGGCTGTATGACACAGAGGAGCGGTCCATGGATCCCACTCCCATACTCCCAGCTTCGTGTTTGGTGGCGCCAGTAGTGTGGGAGCTGGATGCGGACATTGAGCGGGCGTCACGTGCAGAGCCTTCTCCCCCTGAGTGTCCAGCTGGTCGTCTGTACGTTCCGTCTGCTGTACGCGACCGATTGATATATTGGGCTCACACGTCACCCTCCTCTGGTCATCCTGGGATAGGTCGGACGATGCGCTGTCTTGACGGGAGATACTGGTGGCCCACTTTAGCTAAGGACGTGAGGATTTATGTTTCTTCCTGCTCGGTGTGCGCCCAGTGCAAGGCTCCTAGACACCTGCCCAGAGGTAAGCTACAACCTCTACCCGTTCCTCAACGGCCGTGGTCACACCTGTCGGTGGATTTTTTGACCGATCTTCCACCTTCACAGGGTTACACCACGATCCTGGTCGTTGTGGATCGGTTTTCTAAGTCCTGTCGTCTCCTCCCTTTGCCCGGTCTCCCTACGGCCTTACAAACTGCAGAGGCCCTGTTTATACACGTTTTCCGGCACTATGGGGTGCCTGAGGATATAGTGTCTGATCGGGGTCCCCAGTTCACATCAAGGGTCTGGAAGGCGTTCATGGAGCGTCTGGGGATCTCGGTTAGTCTTACCTCAGGTTTTCACCCCGAGAGTAATGGGCAGGTGGAGAGAGTTAACCAGGATGTGGGTAGGTTTCTGCGGTCTTATTGCCAGGATCGGCCGGGGGAGTGGGCGAAGTTCGTGCCCTGGGCAGAGATGGCTCAGAACTCGCTACGTCACTCCTCCACTAACCTTACTCCCTTTCAATGTGTATTAGGGTATCAGCCGGTTCTGGCTCCTTGGCATCAGAGCCAGACCGAGGCCCCTGCGGTGGACAATTGGTTTCGGCACGCTGAGGAGACCTGGGAGGCAGCCCACGTCCACCTTCAGCGTGCCATAAGGCGCCAGAAAATTGGCGCAGACCGTCGCCGCAGTGAGGCCCCAGTGTTCGCACCAGGGGACAGGGTCTGGCTCTCGACCCGAAACCTGCCCCTTCGCCTTCTCTGCCGGAAGCTGGGTCCGCGGTTTGTGGGGCCGTTTAAAGTCCTGAGGAGAGTGAACGAGGTATGTTATAGGTTACAACTACCCACTCATTACCGTATTAACCCCTCGTTCCATGTGTCTCTCCTCAGGCCGATGGTGGCTGGCCCGCTCCAGGAGGCTGAAGTGCGTAATGTTCCTCCGCCTCCTCTAGACATCGAGGGGGTTCCGGCGTACTCTGTTCGATCCATTTTGGATTCGAGACGTCGGGCGAGGGGCCTTCAGTACCTCGTGGACTGGGAGGGGTACGGGCCGGAGGAGAGATGCTGGGTTCCGGTGGAGGACGTGTTAGATCCTTCCATGTTATCAGAATTCCACCGTCTCCATCCGGATCGCCCTGCACCTCGCCTTCCGGGTCGTCCCCGAGGCCGGTGTCGACGCGCAGCTGGAGCCGCGCGTCAGGGGGGGGGGGGTACTGTCACGACTGCTGCCGAAGTCGTTGCCTCTCCTTGTTCGGGCGGTGCTCGGCGTTCGACGTCACCGGTCTTCTAGCCATCATTGATCCTTTTTTCATTTTCCATTGGTTTTGTCTTGTCTTCCCATACACCTGTTTTCAATCCCATTCATTACCTGTTGTGTATTTAACCCTCTGTTTTCCCTTCATGTCTTTGTCAGAGATTGTTTTATTGTCAGTGTAGTGTGATTGTTGTATAGGTGTGCGTCGGGTCCTTGTACCCATGTTTATGTACATTTAGTGTTATGGAGCATACTCCGTGGACTTTATTAAAAGACTCCATTTTACACTCCATTTGACTCTCCTGCGCCTGACTTCCCTGCCACCTATTACATCTACGCATGACAGACTATTACTTCTTATCTGTCACGGATGTCGTCTTGACAATGATCGGACCAAGGTGCATCGTGGTGAGCGTACATTTTTCTTTATTTTCAGATGTCGCTAACAAAACAATAAACAACAAAAACTAACGTGAAGCTCTGTAAGGCTATACATGCATTAAACGAAGACAACAACCCACAAACGAGTAAAGGAAAAAAGTCTGCCTAAGTATAATTCCCAATCAGAGACAACGATCGACAGCTGTCCCTGATTGAGAACCATACCCGACCAACAAAGAAGTAGAAAACATAGACTTTCCCATCCGAGTCACACCCTGACCAAACAAACATAGAAAATAAAAGGATCTCTATGGTCAGGGCGTGAGATTATCACATATAAACCACCATTTATTACTTTTAATCAAATATTTCAGTTGTGTGTATTACTTGGTTTGTATTTGATGACTTTATTATGTTTCATTCCGTAAAGTCATCATCTCATCTCTGCTCAGACAGTAGCAGCCACCCAGACAACCAGAGAGACAACATTCTGACGTCTCTGTGCTTTTTTGTTCTTGTATTGTTGTATTATTGAAATGTTTTCTTATTATTTTTCAATATATATATTATATATTATATTTATTTATATATATATTTTTCCTTCAGTTTATTTTAGTAAATACTTTCGTAACATTTATTTTTCTTAAAACTGCATTGTTGGTTAAGGGCTTGTAAGTAAGTATTTCACTGTAAGGTCTATTGCACCTGTTGTATTCAGCGCAAAAAAACCAAACAATTTGATTTGATTTGATTGGCTCCTCATTGAACGAGTGTACTATTTAGCTATGCTAGTAGTAGCTAGCTGGCTGACCAAATCAGTTTACTAGTTCTTCAAAGTAGATAAGGCATACTATCAAGACTGCTTGTTGATAATTACTACAACTATCAATCGGGTAGCTACCTCACAAACGGTCTCTATCCCTCTCGTCGTTGCGTTGTCATTCCTCATTCCTCATGCGCTCTCATATGGTCTGTGTGTATCTGCCTCCGACTGTGACCAGAAAGAACAAGTGCAATGGTTTATGGTTATTGTAGTTAATTACCACATTTTAGTGCTGAACTAGGTTGAATATTTGCTTAATGAAAACATATTTACAACTTCTTATCAGCCCAGCATCCCACATAGTTCTTGACTTAATTTATCTCATGAATTATGTTGTGTTGAGCTCACAAAAAAATAAAGCAAATGAAATGGAATTCAAGTAATTGAACCGGCGTCGGTTAATTAGATGATTAATAACCGGAAAAAATAAACATTTCGGTCAATCTAGTGGACAGACTGTGTGTTTGTGTCTCTTTGTGTGTCTGTGTGTGTGTGTGTGTGTCTGTGTGTGTGTGTGTGTGTGTGCCCTGCCAGAATGCTGTTAGCATAGAGATCCTATAATTAATTTGAGATATACGAACTCTATGGCTGTTAGTGTCTTCAGATGTACTCAGTCCAGCCAGCCATCACCCCCACTTTACCATACTTGTGCTTTGTGTGTGTTCTGTCCTATCAGCACTGTTGTCTGAGGGTGCTGATCTGAGTCTGCAATAAAGCAACCCTTATCTGACCTCTCTGCTCCCCTGCCTGACAACACTCACAGGAGAGATTTAACCACTTAATCCAACTCAGCAACCTCTGTCTCACCTTCCTTTTTTTTCTCTTCAGTCCCCTACCCTGAAACCTGCCTCTCTTTTTCCTCTATTTTACTTGCTTTCTCTTCACTTCTCTGACCTGTCATTTCATCAGCTGATCATATCTGCCCCCTCTTATAAGATCCCCCCCTTCCTCCTTATCTTTTCTTGAACGAGTGAGAGGCCATGTTCTCCTCCTCTCCTCAATTCATCTGTCCATTCGGAAGTGGGGATGGATTCAGACTATGGGGTCTTCTCATGGGGGGGAAGGGGGGGGGGGTCTCAAGGGGTCTTTAAACTGAATACAAAGCTCATTCTCCCCTTCACCACTAACCCATCACCCCCGGCACGTTTCCATTCTGTCACTTTGACGTTGATTCCTGTTTGGTGGGTCGGAACCCTCTGGTGGGTCATAGTTCCTCTTGGGTTTCAGCGAAAGTTTGGGTTCTGCATAGAAAATATGACCTACAGTCTGTTACCAAAAAAGTAAAAGAAAAGTACTTGATATAGGTCACAGCTAGGGCTGGGAGATATGTCATATTTTAAGGGATAACGGCATGGATCCACATAACGGTATGGATTTTTACAATAATCTCTATAAAGATCTTTTTGATACAGTGCTAAGTAAATGAAAAGTTCTACAAATTCGACTACTTCACTGTCAGTTTTGATCTAGTTTGGTTAGGTGTAAAATCGTCAGAATGGAGAAAGACAATTAAAACCACTTCTATTTCATTTGTTGCACTCGCTGCAATGAAACGCAGAAGCTTTATTATTCAGAAACAAAATGAGAACAATATTTGTGTCAGGTTGTGCGCTACTGGTATAGAAGTCAGGTGCAGGAGAGCAGAGAGTTGTGATCTACTGGTATAGAAGTCAGGTGCAGGAGAGCAGAGAGTTGTGATCTACTGGTATAGAAGTCAGGTGCAGGAGAGCCGAGAGTTGTGATCTACTGGTATAGAAGTCAGGTGCAGGAGAGCAGAGAGTTGTGATCTACTGGTATAGAAGTCAGGTGCAGGAGAGCAGAGAGTTGTGATCTACTGGTATAGAAGTCAGGTGCAGGAGAGCAGAGAGTTGTGATCTACTGGTATAGAAGTCAGGTGCAGGAGAGCAGAGAGTTGTGATCTACTGGTATAGAAGTCAGGTGCAGGAGAGCAGAGAGTTGTGATCTACTGGTATAGAAGTCAGGTGCAGGAGAGCAGAGAGTTGTTATCAGACACACACTTTATTTGGCAGAAGCAACAACAGACGGACGCAACTGCGTCAAACAAACCTCCAGCCAAAAGGCAGAAGTGAAGAGCGCGACAACAGTCACAATGATGCAAATGTTTAACAATTAAACATACTTGGGGTTAAACACGGTACCCGGGGAAAAACCAGCCTGGCGCGTCACACAAAACACGTAACAAAACAATTCCCCACAAAGACATTGGGGGGGGGGGGGGGGGGGGGGAACAGAGGGAATATATATGTAGTGTGATTAGGGAATGTAAACCAGGTGTGCAGGGGGAAACAAGACAAAACAAATGGAACAATGAAAAGTGGAGCGATGGCTAGAAGACCGGTGACACGCCGCCCGAACAAGGAGAGGAGCCGACTTCGGCGGAAGTCGTGACAATTTGGATATGATATTTTGGCCATAACCTCCTGCCCTATTCACAGCTACAAACATTTTTAAGTCTCTCTACCTTCCTCCATCTGCTCAGACCACTTCAACTAAATAGCTTAGCCTTTCTCCACTGCCATATCCAGGTTTATTCAGGTGAGCATCTATCCATATTATCAGCAATCCCAATGAAAATCCTATTAAGTGTGCTGACTAAAAGGATGTGTTTAGATTGTATACAGGGCTACTGCCAACGTGGTGTACTGAATACCTCCTGAAGACGTCATGGTAACCAAGGAGATCAACGTCATCTCTAAACCCTTCAGGATCACTTCCCTCATCCCTCTCTCCACTCGTTTTTATTCCCCCATCCTGTTCCATTTGAATGAGAGTGCAGAAAAAAAATGCATATCCCTCTGCACCTCTCCCCCCTCCCTCCATGTCCGGGGCGAGTGAGGGAGATGTTCAAAAGGTTGGACTTCTGAGAGGTGTGTATGTGTGTGTCTCTCTATCTTTGTGTGTGGACGTGACCTCACGCTGGCTTAAAAGGCCTTGTGTACTTAAAGGTGCATTACAGGTCTCACACTAATTCACAGTGATGGCTAAAGTGCTCTGTGACGACCACAGGAGACCAGGGGCCCTGGAGGAGACAGCACAGGGAGCGCAAGATGTGGCCAGTTCGCATTATTCAGCATAAATTTTGTATTTGGCCACAACCCTCAAGTCTTAGCATAAGCGAGGGATGGATGAAGGGAGAGAGGGCAGGAGGGATGGAGAGAGGAAGGGGGAGGTAAAACATTTGCATACCGTTTTAAGGAAGTGCTCAAAAACATCTCCTTTTTGCCAGAGTTTGTATACTGCATTTATGAATGTAGACTCCTCCTCTTTCTTCCCTCCTTCCTGGTTAATTTCAATGTGTTCACTGAGTGCCTGCAGTAAACAAAGTTACGGCATCCACGGTTCGGCTTGGATAATTTGCTTGTCTGTGTGTTGTGTGTCTGTGTGTTTGTGTGTGCGCTTGTGTTGTTATTGTGCAAAGGAGCAGTGGTCTAGGGCAGACCTGGCAGTACTGATGGAGACCTATTTTAATTCTTAACTAGAAGCCAATGATTTATTAATGTGCATTTGAAATAACAATTACCATGTCAGGAGGGATCAGGCCAGAACTCAATTGCAATGGAAAACCTACTTAAAATGAAACCTTCCCCCTGTCCAAAGCACAAGCACACTATCCCACAGTGTCCCATCAGGACAGCAGACCACCAGTGAGCCTTGTGTGTGTGTGTGTGTGTGTGTATGGGATGGCCTAATGTTTCCTCCTTTAAACTCCTCTACTATCACTGAACATGATTCTGGGAGGGAGTGCTACTGTTATAAATCGACTCAGTGTTTCCCTCTCTGTCATACTGGGGCCCCACTGGGGCCATCTTGGATCTTTTAGGACCCACTTCTATCACTTAGTGGTCCTTAAGTAACTACATCCTTAGTGCAAAGCAATTAGGCAAATACCTACTCACGTTAGCTTAGTGCATCCCTGGTAATGGCATTGGTAATGAGATTGACCTGCAGCTTTACTTAATGTAAAGGGCCTGTTAAAGGTGGTCTTGTGATGTAGACTCCATAGGAGCTTTGTCTGCACCGACTGAAGCCATAGAGGGTTGGAGGTCTGAATTCACATGTATTAAAATTATGCTTTACAAAGACAGAAAGTAGTGTGGTCCTATAGAGAGACATGGCTTATGGTCGTGTGATATGTCACCAGTGTAGAATATACAGTCGGAAGTTTACATACACCATACATTTCAACTCAGTTTTTCACAATTCGTAACATGCAATCCAATCCACTTTTTGGTAGCATTTCCTTTAAATTGTTTAACTTGTGTCAAACGTTTTGGGTAGCCTTCCACAAGCTTCCCACAATAAGTTGGGTGAATTTTGGCCCATTCCCAGGTTTGTAGGCCTCCTTGCTCTCACACGCTTTTTCAGTTCTGCCGACAAATTTTCTATAGGACTGAGGACAGGGCTTTGTGATGGCCACTCCAATACCTTGACTTTGTTGTCCTTAAGCCATTTTGCCACAACTGTATGAAGTATGCTTGAGGTCATTGTCCATTTGGAAGACCCATTTGCAACCAAGCTTTAACTTCCTGAATGATGTCTTGAGATGTTGCTTCAATATATCCACATCATGATGCCATCTATTTTGTGAAGTGCACCAGTCCCCCCTGCAGCAAAGCACCCCCACAACATGATGCTGCCACCCCCGTGCTTCATGGTTGGGATGGTGTTCTTCGGCTTGCAAGCCTCACCCTTTTTCCTCCATACATAACAATGGTCATTATGGCCAAACAGTTTCATCAGACCAGAGGACATTTCTCCAAAAAGTATGATCTTTGTCCCCATGTGCAGTTGCAAACCGTAGTCTGGCTTTTTTATTGCAGTTTTGGAGCAGTGTCTTCTTTTTGCTGAGCGGCCTTTCAGGTTATGTCTATATAGGACTCGTTTTACTGTGGATATAGATACTTTTGTACCTGTTTCCTCCAGCATCTTCACAAGGTCCTTTGCTGTTGTTATGGGATTGATTTGCTCTTTTCACACCAAAGTATGTTCATCTCCAGGAGACAGAATGCGTCTCCTTCCTGAGCGGTATGACGACTGCGTGGTCCCATGATGTTTATACTTGCATACTATTGTTTGTATAGATGAACGTGGTACCTTCAGGCATTTGGAAATCACTCCCAAGGATGAACCTGACTTGTGGAGGTCTACAATTCATTTTCTGAGGTCTTGGCGGATTTCTTTTGATTTCCCCATGATGTCAAGCAAAGAGGCACTGAGTTTGAAGGTTGGTCTTGAAATACATCCACAGGTACACCTCAAATGTACTCAAATGATGTCAATTAGCCTATCAGCAGCTTCTAAAGCCATGACATCATTTTCTGGAATTTTCCAAGCTGTTTAAAGGCACAGTCAACTTAGTGTGTGTAAACTTCTGACCCACTGGAATTGTGATACAGTGAATTATAAGTGAAATAATCTGTCTTTTAAACAATTGTAAATATTTCTTGTGTCATGCACAAAGTAGATGTCCTAATCAACTTGCCAAAACTATAGTTTGTTTACAAGACATTTGTGGAGTGGTGGTGTATGTAAACTTCCGACTTCAACTGTACATAGGCTCTTCTGTAATGTCAAGAAGAAAAGTCTCTATGTCGGTCAGTCATATTTCTCTTACACACACACACACACACACCTATGCACCCAGTCACGCACATATGCGTGCGCACAGATACACACACACACACACACACACACACACACACACACACACACACACACACACACACACACACACACACACACACACACATATTTCCCCCTCTCACAATTCTCTCACAGTGGTATATCTGAGAGAATTCTCCATCCTTCTAATTCTCCTCTTGTTCTTTTATATTGAAACACAGCCCACTCATATTACATGTCAAAGGCTTTCTCTTTTATTGAACAGCAAGTCCTCTGGGTCTCGCCTGATGCTCTTTCTCTCACCCAGAATATACATGTTCAGGAGATGGAGGGGGGTGGCTATATGGCTCTCTTCCCTCCAAATCCCTGATTGTGGGCATTAGTGTTGAAATAACACTACATGAATAGTACACACGTTCCATATTTAGGTGTTAAGTCGTCCAGGCGAGCAGAGATTGAGGCTCGCTGAAGGAGCAGAGATTTTTCTTCTAACTCAGGCCCTCTCACATTTCTTGGCACTAGTTTGGGCCGTCTTCGGTGTTCTAAAGTTCCAGCGAGCCGGGGATGTTTCCTATGGAGTTGCCTGCTGTGCCACTTTGTATGGTGAATGTCTCTTTATTGCTGACTTGTAGAGAAATAAAATAGACTGCTGGGAATCCTGAATTTGGCCTAATGTACCCGTGCCAAAGTGACAAAAAAGTCACCTAAAATATCTTTCTTGTTTGCTCCTAAATTTCCTCCCTCTATTTTCCTATAAATCCCTTGTTTTCTCCCTTTTCTTCTTCTTCTCTCACCTCTCTTCTCTCTTTCTTCCTATCCTCCCTTGCTTCATCTCTCTCCTCTCTTCTTTCCCCTTTCCTCTCTCTCTGCTCATTCTACGACCTGGCTTGTCTAAATATTGTTGCAGTAAATCCCCACTGTTTCTGGCCTGCCGTCAGCTCCCATCTCGTCTAATGAAAAATGCAGAGAGTTCTGCTGGGACTAAACTGGAGGGCTCCAGCAGGAAGTCTGAGGAGGGGAACCAAAGCGGGCCACGTGCTAATGGCTACACAGCACTATCTTTCGCTGCTTCCAGGTCACTGTTTTGGCACTCACTTGGTCTCTCTGCCTTCTTCTAGCCATAGTGACACAGAGAGAAGGAGGAGCAAGTGGAAGAGAGAGGGGAAGAGAGAGTGAGAGAAAGAGAGGAGAGGTGGAGTGAGAGAGAGAGAGGTGAGAAGGAGAGAGGGGAAGAGAGAGTGAGAGAAAGAGAGGAGAGGTGGAGAGAGGCGAGAAGGAGAGAGGGGAAGAGAGAGTGAGAAAGAGAGGAGAGGTGGAGAGACAGAGGGGAAGAGAGAGTGAGAGAAAGAGAGGAGAGGTGGAGAGACAGAGGGGAAGAGAGAGTGAGCGAAAGAGAGGAGAGGTGGAGAGAGAGAGAGGCGAGAAGGAGAGAGGGGAAGAGAGAGTGAGAGAAAGAGAGGAGAGGTGGAGAGAGAGAGGGGAAGAGAGAGTGGGTGACGCAAAATGAGAGGGAGAGAAGTAGAGAGGGAGACAGGGAAAGGAAAAGTGAGAAAGTATGATACATCATTGTTAACGTGCAGATAACGCCGTGTTTGGGCAGCAAGCGCCTGTGTGTGTGAGTGGTGTGTACTGAGGCAGAGAATGATAGTTCATACATGCAGAATCTAAGAGCAGAATTACTGTTTATCTCAATTAGCCACGAAGTTTGAAAGAGACTGTTTTCTTGAAGCTGTACCATGCCATTATCCCTACATTTCCCCCCAAGTGGGCCAGCCCCCTAACAATTCAAGTTCTAGCCAATGAGATTCAGCCCCCCTAATTTGAGTGACAGCTATTAAAAGGCATGCCCAGCGTTATCCAATGAGGTTGCAGGGTGGGCCAAATGGCTCATTGATCACAGCAGAGAGAGAGAGAACAGAGAGAGACAGAGAGAGAAGAGAGAGAGAATAGAGAGAGAGAGTGAGAGAGAGAGAGAGAGAGAGAGAGCGAGAGGGAGAGAGACCGAGAGAGAGCGAGAGAGAGCGAGAGAGAGAGAGAGAGACCGAGAGAGAGAGAGAGAGAGAGAGAGAGAGAGCAATGACGTGGTGCATATATCTACACATATGTGACGTAATACACCATTTTCGGGGACCACTTTTGGCTTGTGAGTTTTACTTTCAGATCTACTGGCTAAAAAGTATACCAACGTACCTGGGAGAATTTAATATAGATGCTTTGTTTGGGCTGAGCCTGTTTCCGGCTGAGCTAAATCTCTGGCTCTGTGTTTGATATTGTGCCGACCTGTCTTTTTAATTCTGCTGAGTAAATAATGCATCCCTGGCAGTCTATAATTTATGTAAGTGGACATGCAATCAGTTCAGATTAAAGTGCCTGAGCACCGGGTTCTGCGTGTATGAGAGTGTGTATGCGTGTGTGTGTATGAGTGAATGTGTGTTCATAAAGTAAAGCGATGGTTGGAGGGAGGGCAGGTCACTGACACAGGGGAGGGAGGTAATGCTCTCTCGCTCTCAATGCTCTCTCTCTCTCTCTCGCTCTCTCTCTCTCTTTCTCTCTCTCTCTCTCTCTCAATGCTCTCTCTCTCTCTCTCTCTCTCTCTCTCTCTCTCTCTCTCAATGATCTCTCTCTCTCTCTCTCTCGCTCTCAATGCTCTCTCTCTCTCTCTCTCTCTCAATGCTCTTAATGCACTCTCTCTCTCAATGCTCTCTCTCTCCACTCTTGCTCTGCCAGATTCTCTGACAGATTCACAAACTGATTCCCAGACACGGTGCCTACAGTACCGAACAGACAGCTGGCCCAGCCTCAGTCCAGTCTCATTGAAAATGCTCTCCAAACGCTCTGGAAACGCTCTCCAAACAGCAGCTGATTTAATCCATACCAAATGTTAATTGGCCATTTACAGTAATGCCTGGACTGATGCCTGTGCTGGTGGTCCAGTATTACATTCTGTGGCGAGCTGTGCTGGTGGTCCAGTATTACAGTCTGTGGCGAGCTGTGCTGGACTGTGCCAAACTGGGCAGGGATAAGATGCTGAAGAACACGATGTAGAGGACATTCTGCTGGGTAAAAACGATTCACGTTCAAGAGCCACATCATTCATGCTAATTCAGTTATGCTGTATTCTTCAAAAAATCTGACATGTAAATGAACAAAGTGAAGTATTTGACTCCTCAAGGCTGTCATGGACTTTCAAACAGTGTTTATTTTTTTGTCATTGCGTTGCTGTTGAGATACTGTAGATCAGGTGTTCCCAAACCTTTTCACCCAGGCCACCCTTCCATGTCTATTTCTATAGGTACAGGCACTGTTCTTGACACAAACTGTTACCATCCCTCTTGTTGGCAAGGAGATGCAGGTTTGAAGCTTATTTCCTGCAATTCTACACATTTTGTCATGGGTTGCAGAGAAAACGTTGCCGTTTTAAAGCACATTTACTTGAAATTCTATACATTTTGCCATGTCTAATATGTCATGTGATATTTGAGTGAGTCAAACATTACAACAAAAACTATGGGCAAAAAAAACTAACTAAAATACAGTCACTGGCATGGGCTAGTTGATCTGGAAATGTCAGACAAGTAAATAAATAGCTTTTCTAAGGTGTGCAATGACTAAAGTGACAAGTGGAAAACCGATGATGCAATACCCAATTTTCAAATTGCACCCTGTGCATTTTAGTATTATAACTTTCAAGAGTAAGTTGAAAGCCTGACAGAGTTCCTTAAAAAAAACTTATTCGGGATCAGTGTCCCTTCCACGGGACGGTTGCGCTAACATAGGCTAATGAGATAAGTATGAGGTTGTAAGTAACAAGAACATTTCCCAGGACATAGACATATCTGATATTGGCAGAAAGCTTAAATTATTGTTAATATAACTGCACTGTCAAATGTACAGTAGCTATTACAGTGAAATAATACCATGCTATTGTTTGAAGAGAGTGCATCATTTTGAACATAAAAAGTTATTAATTAACAAATTAGGCATATTTGGGCCGTCTTGACACAAAAGTTTGAACAGAAATGCAATGGTTAATTGGATCAGTCTAAAACTTTGCACATACTGTATACTGCTGCGATCTAGTGGCCAACATGTATATTGCACCTGGGCTGGAATAATACATTATGGCCTTTCTCTTGCATTTCAAAGATGATGGTACAAAAACAATACAAAAGAACGGTTTGTCTTTTTATTTGTCTTTGCATTATCTTTTACGAGATCTATTGTGTTATATTCTCCTACATTCCTTTCACATTTCCACAAACGTCAAAGTGTTTCCTTTCAAATGGTACCAATAATATTCATATCCTTGCTTCAGGTCCTGAGCTACAGGCAGTTAGACTTGATTATGTAATTTCAGGTGAAAATTGAAAAAAAGAGGCGGATCCTTAAGAGTTTTTTTTAACACCCTCCCCCCGAGTTTGGGAACAACAGGTGTAGATAATGTATTGATTGATTGTATTAATATATGGCTGGATGTCAGCTCTTTTATAGCTCCTGTCCTCAATAACATTATCACAGCTATCCATTAGAAGCATTGACAGCCTGTGCCAGGGATAGGCACACTGTCCTGCCACTCATATGAAACGTCCTCCCTGATGTGTGTGTGGTGTGTGTGTGTGTGTGTGTTTTGCATGTGTGTGTTTGCATATCAAATAAAATAAAATGTTATTGGTCACATTCACGTGGTTAGCAGATGTTATTGCGAATGTAGCGAAATACTTGTTCTTCTAGTTCCGACAGTGCAGTAATATCTAACAAGTAATCTAACAATTCCACAACAACTACCTAATACACTCAAATCTAAGTAAGGGATGGAATAAGAATATATACATATAAATATATGGATGAGCGATGACCGAGCGGCATAGGCAAGACGCAATAGATGATATAAAATACAGTATGCAGATATGAGATGAGTAATGCAAGACCTGTAAACATTATTAAGGTGACATTATCAAAGTGGCAAGTGATCCATTTATTGAAATGGCCAGTGATTTCAAGTCTGTATGTAGGTAGCAGCCTCTCTGTGATAGTGATGACTGTTTAACGTTTTATTTATTTTTGTCACCTTGATTTAACCAGGTAGGCCAGTTGAGAACAAGTTCTCATTTACAAGTAAGGGATGGCCTTGAGATACAAACAGTTTTTCAGTCACTCGGTCCCAGCTTTGATGCACTTGTACTGACCTCGCCTTCTGGATGGTAGTGGGGTGAACAGGCAGTGGCTTGTGTGGTTGTTGTCCTTGATGATCTTTTTGGCCTTTCTGTGACATCGGGTGCTGTAGGTGTCCTTAAAACGTTCCACCTTCTCCACTGCTGTCCCGTCGATGTGGATAGGGGGGTGCTCCCCCTGCTCTTTCCTGAAGTCCACGATCACCTTCTTTGTTTTGTTGACGTTGAGAGAGAGGTTGTTTTCCTGACAGCACACAGTGCCCTCACCTCCTCCCTGTAGTCTGTTGGTAATCAAGCCCACTACTGTTATGTCGTTTGCAAACTTGTGGGTCCCCAGTGTTGAGGATTAACGAAGTGGAGATGTTGTTTCCTACCTTCACCACCTGGGGGCGGTCCGTCAGGAAGTCCAGGACCCAATTGCACAGGGCGGGGTTGAGACCAAGGGCCTCAAGCTTAATGATGAACTTGGAGGGTACTATGGTGTTGAATGCTGAGCTGTAGTCAATGAACAGTATTCTTACATAGGTATTCCTCTTGTCCAGATGGGATAGGGCAGTGTGCAGTGTGATGGCGATTGCTTCGTCTCTGGACTTATTGGGGCGGTATGCAAATTGAAATGTGTCTATGCTGGCAGGTAATTTGGAGGTGATATGATCCTTGACTAGTCTCTCAATGCAAATCATGATGACAGAAGTGGGTGCTACCGGGCGATAGTCATTTAGTTCAATTATCTTTGCTTTCTTGTGTACGGGAACAATAAAAACCATCCTGAAGCATATGTGGACAGCAGACTGGGATAGGGAGAGAGTGAATATGTCCATGAACACACCAGCCAGCTGGTCTGCACATGCTCTGAGGACGCAGCTAGGGATGCCGTCTGGGCCAGCAGCCTTGCGAGGGTTAACATGTTTAAATTACTTTCTCAAGTCGGCCACGGAGAAGGAGAGGGGGGGCCCGCAGTCTTTGGTAGCGGGACTCTTTGGTGGCACTGTATTATCCAAAAAACTGCTATGAAAGGTATTTATTTTGCCTGGAAGCAAGACGTTGGTGTCCGTGACGTGGCTGGTTTTCTTTTTGTAGTCCATGATTGCGTGTAGACCCTGCCAAATATGTCTCGTGGCTGAGCTGTGGATTTGCAACCCCACTTTGTCCCTATATCTACATTTCGCTTGTTTGATTGCCTTGCGGAGGGAATAACTACACTGTTTGTATTCGGCCATATTCCCAGTCTTTTTTTCCATGGTTAAATGCGGTGGTTCGCGTTTTCAGCTTTTCGCGAATCCCAGCATCTATCCACGGTTTCAGGTTAGGG
Organism: Oncorhynchus mykiss; assembly: GCF_057628025.1. NCBI lineage: Eukaryota > Metazoa > Chordata > Actinopteri > Salmoniformes > Salmonidae > Oncorhynchus > Oncorhynchus mykiss. The sequence continues at coordinate 74,760,010 of NC_143022.1, forward strand.
TAGGTTTTAATAGTCACAGTGGGTACAACATCTCCAATTAACTTCCTTATAATCTCACTCACCGAATCAGTGTATAAATCTATATTATTCTCCGGAACATTTCCCAGTCCGCGTGATCAAAACAATTTTGAAGCGTAGATTCTGATTGGTCAGACCAGCGTTGAATGGTTATTGTCATGGGTACATACTGTTTGAATTTCTGCCTATAGAAAGGGAGGAGCAAAATGGAGTCGTGGTCGGATTTGCCAAGGGAGGGCGGGGGAGGGCCTTGTATGCATCGCGGAAGTTGGAGTAGCAGTGATCCAGTGTATTCCCCGCACAAGTACGACAATCAATATGCTGATAGAATTTGGGTAGCCTTGTTCTCAAATTTGCTTTGTTAGAATCCCCAACTACAATAAATGCAGCCTCAGGATATGCTATATGGTTTCCAGTTTGCATAGATTACAGTGAAGTTCATTGAGGGCCGTCGTGGTATTGGCTTGAAGGGGGATATACATGGCTGTGACAATAACCAACAAGAATTCTCTTGGGAGACAACATGGACGGCATCTGTGCCTGTGTGCTTGGACATTTGTTTCTGTCGTTTCAACTGTACACACATTTGTGTGTGTGTGTCTATCTGTCTGTGTCTGTCTGTCTCTGTGTGTGTCTCTCTCTCTCGCTCTCTCTCTCTCTCTCTCTCTCTCTCTCTCACTCTCTCTCGCTCTGTATGTGTGTGTGTGTGTGTGTGTGTCTCTCTCTCTCTCTTTGTGTGTGTGTTTGTGTGTGTGTGACATGTTTATGGATGCTGGACTCAGTGCTCAGAGCTGCTGGAGTCATGCTGGTGTCTGTCATTTGGGTGCATTATCTGCCAGGCCTATCTCAGCTGTCATATGAGGAGATGACCTCTAGCATGGGGAGATCAGCTACCTGCTGCTTCTCTCTCTTTACCTCTCTATCTCTATCACCTATACCTTTCCCTCTGTCTCTCTCTTACCTCTCTTACCTCTCTTTCAACTCTCTGTTTATCATTTATCTCCATCTCTCTTCTTCACTTCCTCTCCCTTTCTGTCTTTCAGACAAACATGCAGGGCAATCATGTACTTATTTGGTACAGAAAAACCTTACCTACTTTGTGCTCAGTCACAGAAGTGATGCTGAAAATCTTGTATTCACATAGGCACTCAATGATTTCCCTTCTCATATTTTCCAAACAAACTCTACCTTGACCTCCTAATCCAACAACTACTACTGCGGACCCCTTACCAACGCTCTGTGGTGTGTTTGTGTATGTGTACTGTATACACTCAACACACACACACTAGAACTATACAATATTTACAGACATGGTAATGAGTCCGAGGGAAAGTAGAGTGTTTGTGTGTCTGTGTGTGTGAGTTGAGTGTTGAGTGTAAACAGTATAACTGTGTGTACAATATGCTTAGGTTCATGTGCGTGTCTCCCGATGTAAGCTCTCACCTCCTGTGTGTAGGAGGGGGTTTGTGACATATGTATATGAGGGTAGGTTAAAACTATGAGAGGACATCATTAACTAAGGCTATGTGTGAATTTCTACCTTTACAGATACGTATATTTGACATATGGGGCTCTAGCCGTGCCCTGTCAGTCATAGTGCTTCAGGGGCCCTTCATGAAGCTACCTCCTATCTCTCTGACGCCCACTTTAGTCAGTCTGACCTCTGACCTGAAGGGGCGGGGTCACATACACAGGTGTGCCACAGAGGCACCACTCTCTTTCCCCCGTTGCGCTGTCAAAACACAATTGATAATTGATAAATGGTGATTACAGTCAATCTGATTCCAACAATCTCTGTATTATCTTCAGGCTTCAATACACAATGGGTCATTCTTGAATTGCGGTGGTATTTGAGTCCTTCACCTCTGCAACCATGAAAAATACTTTAAAATCACAAATAGTATACATTATACACAATTTATATTGATCTGTTTATCAATGATAAATCATAATAAAAATACTTTATACTGCAAAACATTATGTTTATACATTGTTTAAAGATCTAATCCGCATTAGGGGAAACAGCACCACTGCTATTGTTTTTGTTTGGTTGATGAAAACGGAGGAAAGGAGCGTTCTGCAGCTTTGTTTACACACTTGACTGACATTCGTCTTCAGATAGTGTGTGTGTGCCTGTGAATGTCTCTCTGTGTGTGTTACCTCATCATGAGGTTTGACACGACTCCACTTTTAATACCTCAGCATAGAGCTCATTACACTAGACACCCCTGGGAAATGTGTTTAATATCGCAAAAATCTCAATTACGACACTTAATTGATATCCTTAGTTGCTTAATTGGCCAGGTTTTTTTTCTCTTTTTAAGAGAAATGCAGTCTACATTCATGGAAACGGGTTATTTCTTCATATAAATATCATAAACACATGTCCATAACCCTCAGCCAGGAGACATGTAGTCACACTAACTATTAATGCTGGTAAATCAGTATCTTACATTATTGCCTAAGTTGTCATTGCTAAAGTACATTAGAAACATGCATTGTTTGTTAGGATGAATCAATCAAAATGGATTAGCACAATTATTTATTCATCCTAATTTGAATTCTGAGGTCATAGTAATAAACTGATTACAATCAGCATTGATACAGTATTACCATTACATTACAGGTAAATTAGCATTTATAATATAATATAATAATAATATATTCATTTCGCAGACGCTTTTATCCAAAGCGACTTACAGTCATGTGTGCATACATTTTATATATGAGTGGTGCCAGAAATCAAACACAATATCCTGACGTTGCCAGCGTCATGCTCTACCAAGGAGCAGAGGTCATAGTTCAATCGAGTACAGGCTTAACTGAATAAACAAACAGAGACCGAATGCACTTTTAATAGACTTTTATTAAATTGTTTGGGGTATGGCTAGGAGAAACGAGTTCCAATGACGGGCCTTAAGGCTAGTATAGCTGGTGGTGGTGTGGGAGGATGGATGATTGTCAAAAGTCGGAGCTGAAAAACAGCAAGTGAGAGAAAATGGGTAAGTTGACATATAAATACGTCCCAAGGTTTACACCCATTGGTTGAGAGAGAGGAAAGTGATAATTGCAAGAGTGAGCCCATTTGTTAAACAGCAAGTGCCGTGGAATGTGCATTATTGTGCCGTGGTTAAAGGCTAAAGGTCAACAGGTGAATGACATTCTGCAGATGGCTAATAGGAAGAGAAGAAGAATGAGATGCTCATTGTGTTCATTCCCACTATGCCCATGTAAGGAAACAGACTGAATTATGTTATGCTGCTTGATGGAGTTAAACGAGGACCAGTCTTCCTGATTGAAGTAGTAAGAGTAGTAGTAGTAGCAGTAGTATTAGTAGTAGTAGTAGTTGTAGCAGTAGTAGTAATCGTAGTAGCATTAGTATTAGTAGTAGGAGTAGTAGTTGTAGTAGTAGCAGTAGTATCAGTATTAGTGTTAGTAGTTGTAGCAGTAGTAGTAGTAGTAGTAGTAGTAGTTGTAGCAGTAGTAGTAGTTGTAGTTGTAGCAGTAGTATTAGTAGTAGTAGTAGTAGTAGTAGTAGTAGTAGTAGTAGTAGCAGTAGTATTAGTAGTAGTAGTAGTATTAGTAGCCGTAGTATTAGTAGTAGTAGTATTTGTAGTATTTGTAGTAGTAGTAGAAGTAGTAGTAGTCATAGTAGTAGTTGTAGTAATAGGAGGAGGAAGCCTCTGCAACTACCAATCCTACAGATCCCCCTGTTGCTAGCTTAAGAAAACAGTTCAACGCAATTAAGAGCTGTACAGTTTGGCCGTGAAGTGTTGAGCAATAACCCGGCACCAACTACACCTCTTCCTCCAATGAGGAAGCATTCCTAACAATACTGCAGGCCAAGGCCTACTCCAGAGTATTTTATCCACAATGTGTAGTTTCACCCACTCCTATTGATTCCTTATTGACCTGAGTAGCCCTCTCCACCCTTTCACTAACCCCACCCCTTCAACTGCAAGAGAAAGGAGGTCAGAGAGCATTGACATTGATTTTTCCCTCTCTTACTCTCTTTCTCTCTTTTCTCCTCCCATCTCTCCCCTCTGCCTTCTCTTCTCTCGTGACAAACGTTCTGAAAAGGGTTGTTGTGCCCCCCGTTGATGCTTCACAATAGATAAATAGAGAGGTGGAGAGGCTGTTTAAAATATCAGGTCCTCCATTTAAAAGGGTGTGTAATTCTACCTTTGATCTCTAAAAAATTAATTGTAAGTCACAGGGTCAACACATCACAACACAACTCACATATGACAGAAGTTTAAAAGCAGATAGAGTACAGTTATAGATGTACTAACACTGACCTTCGGCAGCCGCACTGACTGACAAAGACAGTTCTGGGGGTGAGGGTATCTTTTGTACAGGACGTGCAAAACAGACACATCACAGATTAGAGTTAGAATTTACAGTAGAATACATATGAATGTCTGGAGCCCCAGAATAACTGAGTCTGAGTGTGTAACTGAAACACAATAGTTATTCATCTCTCCTTCCTAATTATAACCCCCAGTTGTAATCTCATGGAAGGCATACCACATGGAGAGAGAACACACACGCACGCACACACACTCAAACACGCACATAAAATCCCCAACCTCGACCCCCTGGCAAGATAGAATCCCCCTTACCCCACCCTCTTGGACAGCACACAAGAGATATATACCCTCACAGTGTGAGAAGAACAATGAAATGAATAAAAATGAGTTGAAAGACAGAAAAAGAATAAAGGGGGAAATCCTCCCTGGAATTTCTGTCCCTCCTCTTTTGCGTATGTATTTTTTCATTTGTTTGTTTGTTGCTTTAACCATTAATTTTATTTTTCTGATCTCTGTATTTCTTAAATGTTTTTTTTTGCCTCTTTCTTTGATCTCATTTAGAGGAGAGAAAAAAGCAAGTGGCACCATTGAAGTTATTTTTATCATTTTGTGTTAACTTTTGTCTGCTTCCCTATAAACTTTACAGACAGTGTGGAGGAACCACTTTAATGTTATTAGATATAGGGAACAAACAAAGTGACTAATTCATATTTATGAATACATATATCTTTCCGTGTGAGTTTATGTGTAGAAGAGGTAAAAATGTAACATAATTCTGTATTGTGTGTGTGTCTGTGTGTGAAAGAATGTGAATGTCCTATTGTTGTACTTACCTTTGTTACACTAACAACACCTGCCTTTTCTTTTTAACACTGACTGTTGTTTTACTTACTATGACTGTGAGATGTGGTTGCCATACCTTATTACCGCATGTGTGTGTGTACATGTGTGTGTATACATGTGTGTGTGTACATGTGTGTGTGTGTGTGTACAGGCAGGGTTTTCTGACACCGACTGAGAGTGTTTATTAAGTGCCGGTGGTATGAAGACCACTGCTTGCACTCTGCCCTCCTGCACACACACACACACACACACACACACACACACACACACACACACACACACACACACACACACACACACACACACACACACACACACACACACACCCAAACAAACAAACAAACAGACAAACAAACACACACACCCACACACACACACACACACACACACACACACACACCCAAACAAACAAACAGACAAACAAACACACACACACACACTCACACACACACACACACACACGCACAAACATAGAAATTCACACAAATGCCCCAGGCATACAAAGTGTAACATACAGTCTGACAAACTGCTACTCCCAAAGACACTCACCCGTACCTTTGTCCACAACGGCAACCAGCCCTACTATACAAGAACACTGACATGAATGTACGCAGACACCTCCTCACATGCACTTACACAGAAGTGTATACACATGATCAGAGAGAGAGAGAGAAATTGAGACCATTCGGTTTTAAGACTGATTAGGAATACGTTTCTGTCACAGTAACCACATTTCCTTCCAACCATTTCATGCGGATGAATTACAAGACACATGAAAAAAGTCACGACCGGGCTGATGGAAACATGAAATGCCAGTACAATTTTATAAATGCTGACAGACAATTTGTTCACTTGACATGGTGGGATCTTTTCAGTAAAATGTACTATAAGTGAAATGGCGGTGGAAACGCCTTTATGCACAAATATTGATATAATAACCTCATATCGAAGTAAACTTGGAGTCATGTGATGATACTAAATATCTGCATGCTAAAACCTCCACTTAGTACCAAGAGATTGCCTCCTATTTGTTAGACGAGGCCCTGGTTAGGTGTAAATGTATGGGCATATTGAATAACGTGTGGAAGAGGTGATTGACGGTGCTGTTGTGCTGCTCACTTCATCCTTGTGTCATAGTGTGTGAGGTGTGTGTCTTCATCATGGTGAAAACACAGAGAGCTGAGCGCTGTTAGGATTATATACAGTTTCAATGGAGAGCAAAAGTGTGTATGTGACCAATAAAATGTGACTTGATTTGATTTGATACAGAATGTTGTGTGGTCCTCCGACTACGACTCGGGAAAGCATGCAGTTTATTAGGCTCCAGATGAAATAAGTCGTAATGAACTTCACAAGGTGGTGAATGTGCATGGTGATGAGCTTGATGCTCCGTTCCATTCTTATTCTGATGACATGGTGATCGATGCTTGGCTGCCATTTGCTAAATACAAATAATATCACTCTTATCTATAATAATATCCTAATGTAGGTAGCCTACATGCACTGTATCTGCAAGCTGTTGGCTAGAGCACATCTGCCAAGACCAGATTAGGCACATTTACTATATTTTTGTGACAAATTCAATAGAAACCCATTTAACATGTATGTTTTATTTGGCACATGGGAATTTAATGGCAACATACATTTTTTTTGTTCATTTTTTTGTTCTTTTTGTAATATTTATTTATTTATAATAAAAAAAATCTGCCCCTCTTTCTCCCCAATTTCATGGTATCCAATTGGTAGTTACAGTCTTGTTTCATCGCTGCACGCTGTACGGACTCGGGGGAGGCGAAGGTCGAGAGCCATGTGTCCTCTGAAACACCACCCAACTGAGCCGCACTGCTTCTTGACACAATGCCCCCTTAACCCGGAAGCCAGCTGCACCAATGTGTTGAAGGAAACACCGTACACCTGGTAACCGTGTCAGCGTACACCGCGCCCGGCCCGCCACAGGAGTCGCTAGTGCGTGATGGGACAAGGACATCCCTGCCTGCCAAACCCTCCCCTAACACCCGACGATTCTGTGCCAATTGTGCGCCGCCCCATGAGTAGTCTTCAGAAGCACCACTTGAAGTGAGCGGGCGCGCGAAACAGAGAGGAGATGTTAATCGGTAAAGGTGGTGGTGTAATGCCTCCTCTTTCAACTTGGCCAGCCTCTGAAGTCCAAGGCTTAACTAGCACCATAGGACATGCATTACCAGATGAGGCGCAAACGCTGTCAAATAGATTTTACAAATATATTTTTTTTCCAGGCTGGCGCAATTTTTTTGACGTGTGTTATGTGTTTACAGTTATTCAGGGGAAGCCACTAGAAGTGCTATGGTGGGGAGCGTGTGGTTATGAATGCTAAGTGATGTTAGCCATGATCTCGTTTAAGGACAAAGATTTGAAAAAAAGAGTTTCGATTTTTGTGGCTCAAGCATTTAAACAAAGGATGGAAGGAATTCTAGACTTAGGTTCAACTTTTGCTCTCCGATGTATATAATCCTAACAGCGCTCAGCTCTCTGTGTTTTCACCATGATGAAGACACACACCTCACACACTGTGACACAATGATGAAGTGAGCAGCACAACAGCACCGTCAATCACCTCTTCTACAGGTTATTCAATATGCCCATACATTTACACCTAACCAGGGCCTCGTCTAACAAATAGGAGGCAATCTCTTGGTACTAAGTGGAGGTTTTAGCATGGAGATAGGTTGGAAAGCTGGATCACTGTTGTTTTGTACATAAAAGAAAGTAAAAAGCAGGCTTTAAATATGTATTGAAAATGATTTATTGTACTTGCTATAGATATGTTACTTTACTGAAACCGTGTCCTAAGTTGTTATTGTACCTAGCAGGTTCTCTACAAAATTGGTACAGTCATGTCCATTTCTGATACTTTTTTTCCATAATTGTGACTCGTTGTAGGAAACTAGGCATATGTCATGCGTCACCAATTCACAGGAGAGGCATTTGAACGTAAACATTTATTTTTGATCATGTGAACTTTCATGGGCCTTAATTACAAACTTGTATACTATCTGTAAATATGAATAAAATTAAAGTTAAATTACTAGTCTAGTTGGTCTTTTCGACTCCCTCCGCATATTTGGAATCAAACGCGAGAAAATTCCCCATCTCCTTAGAATCTTCCCGCTAGCCATGATTGGCTTAGATAATGGATAGGCTGGACATGCCGAGAGATGCGTTTGCTTCTGAGCTGCTCAATATGTGTAGGTAATCCTTTCTAACAAGTATTTTTCGAAAGATATTACAAAGAACTGCAAACGTGTTTCTCTCCACTTTCTGGAGGACCGAGTTTTGAAATCAGTGGAATGCCTGGTGTAAGCAGAGTATGATAGCTAAGAAGATGGGGACAATCTTCGCGTTTGATTGCAAATATGTTAAGGGAGTCGAAAAGAAAATACACTTTTATACAAGGCTATTGTATAAAACAACGTATTACACCGTATATCTTCAAACTAAGGAAAACCATGGCATCCGTGACAGAGAGAGAAGCATTCATCCATGTATATGGGTAAGAGAGTCTAGCTAGCTACATGTTCAGATATTATACGTTTATAATTTCATCAGAATGTCATTTTCATTGCAAGTTAAAGCGTACTGTTAGCTAGCTAGCTAGCTAATGTTAGCTGGCTGGCTAGCTAACGTTACGTGTATGATCTGTTTAGTAATATTATTTGTATCTCAGGGCCATTTGCATTGCTAGTTTTAGCCAACTGGCTAAAATTGAACCTAGTTGGTTAGCTACCTGCAGATTCATGCAGGGTAGTAACATTATGAGTTGCGATTATGGTTCATTTAGCTACCTAAACAAAAAAATCCACTATGCAAATAACAATTTCGCTGTAACGTTTACACCATGTGTATATGACAAATACATTTTGATTTGTTTTGATATAGTGTTTGTTTACAAGACACAGTAATGTGAATAACAGCATGACCTGCATCCAAGTCAGATTAGAATATAACATTAGGGCAATGAGACAGTGTCCAAGTTCTAAAATTCTCCGTTAGATGCCCTGCTTTTATTTCATCACACTCACAACCGTAAGCTAATTTCTGTAATTATCTTTCCATTTAACATGTCAATAATGATCTTGTTGTGAGTTTATTTTCCTGTAATAATTAATGTAAATTAGCTCAAGTTAACTTCTTAGGGCTGCAATCCCTTAACAGGATGATATGACAACAGCCAATGAAAGTGCAGGGCGCCAAATTCAAAACAACAGAAATCTCATAATTAAAATTCCTCAAAAATACATGTATATTATACAGTTTTAAAGGTAATCTTGTTGTTAATCCCACCACAGTGTCCGATTTCAAATAGGCTTTACAGCGAAAGCAGCACAAATGATTATGTTAGGTCACCACCAAGCCAAAGATAAACTCAGCCATTTTTCCAGCCAAAGAGAGTAGTCACAAAAACCACAAATAGAGATAAAATGAATCACTAACATTTGATGATCTTCATCAGATGGCACTCATAGGATTTCATGTTACACAATACATGTATGTTTTGTTTGATAAAGTTCATATTTATATCAAAAAATCAGAGTTTACATTGGCGCGTTACCTTCACTAGTTCCAAAAACATCCAATGATTTTGCATAGCCACATCGATTCAACAGAAATACTCATCATAAATGTAGATGATAATACAAGTTATACACATGGAATTATAGATATACCTCTCCTTAATGCAACCGCTGTGTCAGATTTCAAAAAAACTTTACGGAAAAAGCAAACCATGCAATAATCTGAGACGGCGCTCATAAAATAAATAACATTTTCCGCCATGTTGGAGTCAACAGAAACCAGAAATCACATTATAAATATTCCCTTTGATGATCTTCATCAGAATGCACTCCCAGTGATCCTAGTTCCACAATAAATGCTTGATTTGTTCGATAATGTCCATTATTTATGTCCAAGTAGCTACTTTTGTTAGCGCGTTAGGTACACATATCCAAACGCTCGTGCAGGTCCCGCATAACTTCGGACAAAAACTTCAAAAAGTTATATTGCAGGTCGAAGAAACATTTCAAACTAAGTATATAATCAATCTTTAGGGTGTTGTTATCATAAATCTTCAATAAAGTTCCAACCAGAGAATTCCTTTGTGTCTAGAGAAGCAATGGAACACAGGTCGATATCATGTGAAATGCGCATGACCAGGAAATGGCTCTCTGCCAGTAACCTGACTCATTCCCCTCTCATTCAGCCCCACAACACAGTAGAAGCCTCATTCAAGTTTCTAAAGATGGATGACATCTAGTGGAAGCCCTAGGAAATGCAACTTCATCCATATCCCACTGTGAATTCAATAGGGTTGAAAATCGACCAACTTCAGATTTCTTCTCAGGTTTTTGCCTGCCATATGGGTTCTGTTATACTCACAGACATCATTCAAACAGTTTTAGAAACTTCAGAGTGTTTTCTATCCAATACTAATAATAATATGCATATATTAGCAACTGAGACTGAGGAGCAGGCCGTTTACTCTGGGCACCTCTGGGCACCTTTCATCCAAGCTACTCAATACTGCCCCTGCAGCCATAAGAAGTTGTTTAAGATGTTGTCAGCTATATGATATCGTCATTATTTGAACTGGCTAGCCAGCTAACTTAACTTTAGCTAGCTAGTTAACAAGATAGAAACAAATCAAAACATTGTTTAGAAATGTGCTTTTAGTTTGCTAGATTGACATATACTGAATTCATTTTTAAACAGATGGGTTTATTGGTGTTAAAATAGACCAGTTATGCTATTTTCGACCACCAGGCTGCCATGTTTTTGTAGGCTGCTATGTTTTTGTGTTTATACTTTTTCAGAACGACAACGATAAGTCTGATGTCGGACGACACTGTGACAACTGTCTGCAGACATGTCAATAGGTGTAGTATAAACCAGCCTCTGGTCTTGAAATCTTTGGTTGTTTAGTACACTACCGTGCTCACTCTGTTTAGCACATGGCCTCCCGGGCTAAGGCTTGAAGAGGGTGTGAATGATGCTGAATGGGTGTAGACAAAGAAGAGCTCTCCAGTAGGTGTAGTAAAACATTCAAGGGCCATTTTCTCCAAAGTGGGATTACAAGTTAATTCACTTTTAAAGCAGAATTACCTTCCCATTGTTCCTCAACTGTAGTGTATGATATACCATGTTCTAGCTCTGAGTCTCTACTTTTATCCAATGTAAAAAAAAACACCATTTCAAATTTTGCAACATAAGACCAAATCGAGCCGGTCGGTCACAATTGAACATGCAAAACATGCATAACAAATCCCAGCGTATTGTCTCGTGTGACCCGGGACTGCTTAAAGATAAGCCAAAAATACACGACCAATCAAAGGTGATACAGTAGTCGGTTAGATGTCTTTCCTCTGCAACACCTGTTCATGTAAACAAACAAAACAAACACAGCTGCGTTTGGAGTTCAAGGAAGAAAAGTTGGGAAATCGTGGACAGTTGGGAAATGCTCACCCGAGATTCACTCTGTTTTTACTAGAGCAACATCCATATTATAGTTTGTTAATGTGTTTGGATAGCAGTACATATTAGTGCACTGTAGACAGTACAGAGAAAAGGGGGAATTGGCTTGAAATCCAAGACCTCAGTTTTGACTCTTACTGCCTTGATTTTCTAAGTATAGCCTACATTGCATTGCATTGTCTATACTTGGAATGTCTGTAATATAAGTTATGTTTCTGGCATATGCATTCTGGTGCATAGAAACAGCGTCCCTAGTGACACATTAACTTGGGGAGGGGGTTGGGGGAAAATATCACCCATTAAGACAATTTAATGATGAGAAGATAAAAACAACAGTGTTTGATTGACAAGCGCAGGTTGCAATTAGTGCACTCTGACGGAGTGTGTGTGTGAGCGAGTGTGCGTGCAGTGATCTGGATCCGTGATCCGGTGATTCTGATCCGGCACAGAGGGAACGGGTAGAGCCGAGTGGAAGGCACCACTGCCAGATGGCATCCTCACAGCAACCCCCCCCCCCCCCACCCTCCTCACCCCACCCTCCTCACCCGCACTCGACCATGCCAATGCCAGCCCAACTGCCTAATGGAATGCTCATCATCTTGTCAAACCATCTTATCTCAACCCAGTTTAATTAACTGGTGTTTTGTTATTCCATAAAACTACTTGATATTGTTCCTGCAATCTCATCATTATTTCTGGAGTCTGCCTAGAGTATCAGGACTGGGCTCTGTTTTGAGAAAGTGGATCCTATACATTGCATGTATACTTTACATAAACTTCTTAGAAATCAGAGGGTACATCAAAAACTATGTTTGAAAGCTAATGCCTGATTTCCATGTGCATCCCAGAGGTATAATGAGAAATCGCAGCCAACAGTAGAACAGACACACACCACTTCTGACATCCAGCGCATGCAGGATTCTTCCATAGCCTCAAATGAACGCGCCCTTGATATAATTCTCATGAAAGTTCAATCAATTTTTCCTTCCTTTGCCTGCAGCAGTGTATCAAACAGTCTTCATCAGCCTCCTTTCCCTCTCTGAGGTTCAGGATTAGAGGGAAGCCTACAGGGGAAAGAGGGTTGGCGGGGGAACGTTGAGTCTGAACATGCTTGGGCCTTGAGGTCTATAGGCAATGGGAATGCCCTCTAGATCACTTGTGTCAAAATGGAAGACTAAAGAAAGGAACGAAGCAACTGTAATAATGCATTATGATTGAGCTCGTGTCATTATCCCAAAAATATGTAAATTCAGTGGTTAGTTGCCCACGTTAAATGTGGTAGTGTTAGGACTAGTCATGGTCCTTGGGGTTGGGCTGGGTCCATTGGTATGTGAGGGGCGACCAACAGAGGAGTACAGTGGTGTTCGAGGGAGAATTAGGCTCCCATGCATGTGTCTGGTAATTCACGTTGGGATCTGAAAGGTAAAAGTGCCGGTTAGCAGATGTCATTGGTCAACTGCATTGGGATGTGAAAGGTTAGAGTACTGGTTAGCGAATCAGAAGGATCCTCTCATGTGGACCGTAATGAATGCTAGAGTTATCGTTAGGCAGACCTTGATGAAATACCCAGCCACAGAATCCTGTTCAACTGGCCTGTCTATGCCAGACATCATACAGACACTCAATCGACTGCTTTTATGCTTTACATTCTGCAATTTTGTACTGTCATTTGAACAATTACAGTATGCCCCGCCCTTCCACAAATCCCACATAAAATACAGTCTGAAACTACATATGAAAGCCTATGCAGACATGCCTTCTAACCCCTCACCCCATCTACCTACCTATCTCCCCCCTCAATCTCCCCAAAAAGCAATACAAAACAAAATAATACCACTGGAAGTCCCCGCTGTGTGTGGTGTTGCTAAGGTTACCTACTCAGATGCCTCAAATTACTCTGGTAGAGAGTAGGTCTCCAGTCTGGGCCCCCAGGTGATTGTGTTGTGTCCATCCACGACTCTGATGTCACTTCATTTAGATTTACATCAGGTAGTAAATTATAATAATCACCCAGAGATCACCCAGAGACTCGCTTCATGTCTCTGTCTCTGTCTCTCTCTCTCTCTCATGCTTTCTCTCTCTCGGTTCAGGAGGAGCACGCCATGCTAGGAGCGCTCGAGCGGAAAATATTGCTGTCTAGATGTTTGTCCTGGGGGTGATGGAAGAGGCATTGTCTTGGGACCCTGTTGGGCCTGTAGTGAGCTGACGGGGACTGAGCCTGGCAGCTGGGTAGTGGGCTTTGTTAAGTGTCGGAGGATTAGGGTTCAGGACCCTGCTTTTCTTAAAATACACACTCTGATCACAGACACCCATGTTCCAGGGAGGGTCTGGGGTTCAGTGCTGCACTGTCCAAATTACTTTTGTTTTTGTTTCTTTTTTTTTCTTTTCTTTTTCTCTCTCTCCTTGTTATGACCCTCCCGCCCCCCATTCGACTGTTGGAGAATGCCCTCCAGCCCTTAGCCCACCCCAGGGACCACCACAGACCAGTTTTCCATTATCTTAAACAGAGTATTTAACCTACAAACATCTCCATGCAAAAGTAAAACAGCTGTGATGCCCCCAATACACACAGAAACATGTTAATTTGCCGTCATGATGTA